>NC_090265.1:328057370-328365097 GCF_040414725.1 Anabrus simplex
AATCGAGGAGTGGGGGGTCTGCACCACGCACATGCACCCTGAAAGGCCCTGGTCTAGAGTTTGCAGTTATGTACTGCTGGTCCAGATTGGATCCCATCTATACCCAGAACTTAAATCTTGATGTCTAGCTGAGGTTGATGTATTTGATCACCTTCAAATACTATCGGACTAAGCCAGGATAGAACCTGCCAGGTTGGGGTCAGAAGACCAGCGCCTCAACCATATGAGCCACTCAGCCCGGCTAGAAGTGAGCGAATCAGTGACACAGTGATTAGGGTATTTGCCCTAATTTCACCCCTTTAGTTACAAAACATTACAATGAAACGTTGTTACTTTTCCTAAATACCTTATAAGGAATATGTGTGCCAAATTGCAACTGTCTAGCATCGTTAGGAAGTGTGAGGAATAAATATTGTATTGTGATTGTGTTAGTTACCCACATTTCACCTCTTAATCATAAAATATCAGAATAAAACATCCTTACTTTTCTGAGCTTATAAAAAACTCCTGTGCCACATTTCAGCTCTAGCTTTGTGGTAAGTGAGTGATTTAGTGGTATTGTGTTTAAGGTAGTTATCCCCATTTCATCCCATTTACCCCAAAATATGGGAATTAAACATCTTTACTTTCCCTAGTTAGCTTATAAGGATAATCTGTGCAAAATTATATCCCTCTAGCATTGTGGGAAGTGTAACAATTAGTGATCAGTGAGCCAAGGCTTTTGCTTTTATAGAGAGAGAGCTAGTTGAAAGGACTTTAAATAAGTCTTGTACAAGATTTCATAGCCTGGTGACCTCGGGAGAAATTGTCTACCATTCTGTTTGCATCTAAAACATTTTCACATTAAACACATCTCAGTACTATGGGCTGATGAATGAATACCTCCTTGGCATCTAAAATGCAAAATAACTGGAACTATTATAAGGATATTCTGATGATTAAGTCTGCTATCTCTGAAGAGTGGAGACTTTTTAGGGTAAGAAAGGAAGTTAAAGTTCAGTAAAACTTTGCTAGTCAACGTTAGTCAATATTTGGTACACAGGAACAGAACATATGATAGGCTACAATAAAGTTTGGTATAAGAAAACATACACTGATGGAAAGTAGTTTGTGCCAAAAACATAAGAAAATAAATGCATTTTCTTTTTGTACATCTGTTAGTAGGTTCGTGGATTTCCTTTTGTTCCTTGTATTGAATTATGTTAGTTCCATGATAGTTTCCATTTAGTTTTAACAATGAAGTAATGTAGTTACATCTAATAGTTAATTTAATTTATTGTTGGGTTCCAAAGCATGGTTGTGTGTATATTAATTGCAGAGGGAGTTCCCAGAATAGGTTTAAATAAGAACTGTTAAGTGATATTAATGATTGATTTGCAGTGTAAAATGTGATTGGTTGTTCATACAGGCTTTCCAACTATGAGCGGTACCCACGAGGCACAGATCCCATTCTTCCTGCTGTGCTGGAGTTTCGGGAAGAAACTGAGGAAGCGTTTCTCCATGCTGTAATAACTGATCTGGACCCCTCAGCACCCCACTTCAAGTTGGCACCCACATACACCTTGTACCTGGTGGCTCGGTATCGTGCATCCACACATTATCGACCTGAGCTCACTCCTCCAGAACGTGCCCATCGGCTCACTATTTTGTTAGCTAGGGTAGCTGCCATCATTCACAACGTAATTCAGGTAATCTTTGTACTCCTTGTACTTGATTCAAATCTCATTCATCATTGAATATCAGATTCAGTTGTTTTAACAGTGATGATGCATGGTAATTTCTTAGGTTGGTCTGAAGTAATGTTGTTTTGATCAAGATCTTTTATAACTGTACATCTTTACATAAACTTTTAAATGAAATTTCCAATGCAGTTCCTGAAACATGTATTTTTAAAAAAATAAAAAAGACATGGCAATTATTCTCAGTTCAGTAAAGGTTGGAAACAGAAAGACAGAGTAATAGTCACATATAAAGTAATGTATAAGAAGACAGGAACATGAAAAGGAACATATAATAGGAAAAACATGATAAGTAGTGTGGGAGGAGGGAGCAGCAGAAAAAGGGGAGGCAAGGACAGACATGAAAACACAAAGGACAAATTGCTTGTTACATTCTGACATTTATTTTGTACACTATAATGACATATTTCTTGAAGCAGTAAGTGATGTACTAGTATGATCAGTCACAGTAATAACACCATGCCGAGGCACTATGCAGGTAGGAAAATATGTTATTTGCGGATAGCTTGCCAATTTAGTTCTTAATTAATTAGATCTGCTCAAGGTAAAAAGTCCTTTCTTTGTGATATGAGGATGCATATTTAAGGGAATAGAGCCATACTTTTGAAAAAGAAAATGGCACATAGCCCATTGATCCTTAATTTGTTATCATAGAACTAAAATGATGATACAGTCCTCAATAAATGAGGTAATATGTTAATCGTAGCAAGATTCAATATTGTACAAGTGTCATTTCATATACTGTCAATGCCCCGTATACATCTCCACTTGATATACACCCACCATCAGCCATTGCCCATGACGAGCAATGAGCGAATATTCCATGCGGAAATAATTCAGTAACTACCTCAATATAATGCCTCCCCCATCCACCTCTATGAACCATTGGTGGCAGAGGTACAGAAGTATCGTACAAAGTTATGTGTTTGATATGTTGTCAACTCTTGGTTTAGAATTATCCGTAGAAACCCAGAAACTTCTTCTCTGAATGAATACCTGGTTCTTATCTGATCCTAAGAATGTGCAGGCCAAGTATGTTACCAACCCTTAATACCTGCAACTTGTTATCTCAAGTGGCGTGGCACTGCGGATTTACCTGGCCTGGGATTTAATGATGTTGCTATAGATGGTAATTTCCTTAAGGCTTACCGTAATAGACTGTTATGAGAAAAGCTTTGGAAGACTGGACAAACCAGTTCGAGGATAAAGAGTTTGACAGTGGCACATCTTGACCTCTTTTGAACTTCAGTCCTGTCTGTCCTTTGCACACAATTTTCTACGTTCAATAACCAAATAAATGTAAGGGTGAAAGAAAAGAGAGAAGTGTGTGCTGATTGAGAACAGTATCCTTCTGTTAGTCAACAGAACATTGCAAACCATTGTCCATTGTTCTGGGGGAAAACCATAAGCAGGCGAAGTATTGGAGACATTCCTAGTGAAAAAGGAAAGTGGATGGATGAAACACGTCTGTAAGCCAAGAAATTCAAATGTACCAAGTATGAGAAACTACAAGAAGCTTTGATTATCTGGATTTCTCAAGTCAGTGTGAAAAATGGAACTGCAACCGATGAGGAGATTAAAGAACAAGCAAAGCTTGTTGATGACAAATGTGATGTTACAGACTAGGCGTACAGCAAGGGTTAACTATTTCATTTCAGAAAACTCCACAGGCTGACGCAGCATGTGAAGCATGGTGAGGCTCCAGATGTTGACCTCCCGGTTGTAGAAGAAGGCCGCAAAAACCTTACGGCAATCGTAAAGAATTACGACGCAATGGACATGTACAGTACAGATAAAAAGTGCTTTATCTTATAGCATTCAACCCAATAAAACAATGTCAAATGCCGTTGTCTGGGGTTGAAAAAAATCAAAGAACAAAATAAGTGTAAAGGTACATTTATGCTGCAGCTTCGCTGCTGGCACATCGCCAAGCCTCGCTGCTCGACGTTTGGCGATGATGAAACAAACCAATGGATCTCAATCAGTGTTTTTACCCTGGAGCCCAGCTTATAGCTGCACTGCTGGCTGCTATCCTCACCACATCCATGGTCTCAAACACGTTTGATTTTGGACCCTGGCACATCACCGGCTATCCTGTAACTTTGACTGTGATTGGTTCTTTCAAGGTCACCCGCTCTCCCACTCTTCCTCTCTTCGCACTCTATACACATGTTCAGTAATCACTTGCTCGCTTTCTATCTGAACCTGTCTTTGAACGCAATGCGTTTTTGGAACCAGCGGCATGCGGATCATCATGAGAGGTTCATATGGGATAAAATGAGTGACAAGATGACCAGCAGCCAGTAGAACTCGTTCTCAGTTTTATGAAGGATAGTGGCCCGTTTTATCGTGTTTAAAAGTGAAGTTTCCATTGTTTTTAATTTTTCTTTTATTCTGTTGACTGTATGTTTATCTATCTTTGTGTATTTTTAATTTGAATTAAATATATAATTTGTTTGCTAGTTGCATTACGTCACACTGACACAGATAGGTCTTATGGCGACGATGGTATAGGAAAGGCCTAGGAGTTCAAAGGAAGTGGCCGTGGCCTTAATTAAGGTACAACCCCAGCATTTTCCTGGTGTGGAAATGGGAAACCACGGAAAAAAATCTTAGGGCTGCCAACAGTGCGATTTGAACCCACTATCTCCCGGATGAAAGCTCACCCCATTGTCAGCAGCCCTGAAGATGGTTTTCCGTGGTTTCCCATTTTCACACCAGGCAAATGCTGGGGATATACTTTCATTAAGGCCCCGGCCGCTTCATTTCCACTCTTAGCCCTTTTCTATCCCATCATTGCCATAAGACCTATCTGTGTCGGTGCGATGTTAAACAAATTGTAAAAAAATTATTGTGAGATACACTCGCCAACAGAACTGCAACTCACTCGTTAAAAAATCTTTGAATTTATTCCGCACTTCAAAAGCTTCAGCTGGAGCTGCGTTGTTTCTCCTTGACAGGGTAGCTCTTGGAAGTACATCTTTGTAGTATAAGTGTTCAGCCCCTCTATATCTATAATCAAATTATGCTAAATACAAACAACTTTAACTAACAGTTCCGCTGTTTTGAATTTTCGACTACACCTGAAAGCTGCCAGGAGCGTGTGCGCGGGACTGCTGCATGGTAAATGCTCCATGGCGAGCAGCTTGGTTATAGCCAGCAGCGAGGGGCTAGGGCGAGCATCCATGTGCCAGCAGCAAAGCTGCAGCATAAACGTACCCTTATAGACGTGATACTGTATAGGCTTGTGGACTTATGCCGTGTCAAGAAAATAAGGTGAAATTCTGAACGTTTCGCAGAGAACTGTGCTCTGCATCATCAGAAGAAACCTGGACTGACCACGAGAAAGGCTTCTTAAACAATGACCCTTTGAATTTGGACGTTATAATAGTAGTGGAAATGGTACGTTCATTCGCCACCAGATGGCCCCCAGGACGTGGCATAATCATAAGTTAAAATTTTTCTTTCCATGTACCTGTTGTCGAGGAACGTAAGTCTGCATTAAAACACTAGGATTCAGATGAAAAGGAGCCTTCAGATCAAGTTACTTACAGGTAATAAATAAATATGTGATACGTGGGCTACTGCCAAATGCTAAATAAATATCTGCAACAGAATATAAAGTAAGAAATCTTTAAGGTCCTTCCTAACCATGTATAGAACTGTTTGACTATAATGGTGCAAAAACAATTAAATGAAGACTAAAAGTGATGACCTCAGTCTATAACAGAATCCAAACCAAGTTAGTAACTATAAAAAATAGGTACGAGGGTAATTTTTTTTTCAAGGTCCGATCGGTCGCGACAGTCAAACGCCCGCGAATATATGATGAACCGCTGCGCAGATGTGTTGCGCAACGTCTCTGAAATGACCGTTATGCGCCTCACCTCAGTCCCGTCAGTAGTGAACGTGCAGCGCGCTCATAAACATGGCTACAACGATCGCTTCGCCCGCCAAGTGTGAAGTGCGCGGTGTAATTCGATTTCTTCAGGCTGAGGGGTGCAATGCAGCAGAAATTCATCGCCGAATAAGTCGTGTGTATGGTGAAACGTGCATGAGCGACAGCAAAGTGCGACAATGGTGCAGGAACTTTACAACAGGGCGTACAGACGTCCATGATGCAGGCGGCCAGGGAAGGAAGCGTGTGTCAACTGATGATCTTGTTCAGCGTGTGGATCAGGCAATTCGAGAAAATCATCGGTTCACAATTTCTGTGTTGAGTGCTTCGTTTCCTGAAGTTTCCAGGTCAGCTCTCTACACAATTGTGAGTGAGACACTTCAGTACCGTAAACTTTGTGCGAGATGGGTTCCGAAGATGCTGTCTGACCGTCACAAAACACAGCGAATGGGCGCCGCTTTAGCGTTTCTCCAGCGCTACCATGATGAAGGACCAGATTTTTTGAAGAAAATTGTCACAGGGGACGAGACATGGGTTCATTTTGAAACGGAAGAAACAAAAGAGCATTCCAAACAGTGGATGCATTCGCACTCCCCGAGTAAGCCAAAGAAATTCAAGTGAACATTCTCCAACAGAAAGTGTATGGCTACTGTGTTCTGGGACCGGAAAGGAGTTCTGTTGGTGGAATTCATGGAACGTGGTTCCACCATCACTGCAGCCGCATGCTGTGCGACTATTCAACGTCTACGACGGGCAGTTCAGAATAAGCGGAGAGGGATGTTGTCATCAGGCATTGTCCTCCTCCGTGACAATGCTCGGCCGCACACTGCAGCTGCCACCACGAACCTCCTGCAGCGTTTCCAGTGGGACGTTTTCGATCACCCAGCATATAGTCCGGACTTGGCTCCATCAGATTTTCACCTCTTTGCGTTTGACACCGACGAGGCGCTGCAGACCGGCGTACAAAGATGGTTACAGGTGCAAGCGGCGACGTTCTATCAAGAGGACATTGACAAGTTGGTACCACGCTACGACAAATGTCTCAATCTGCGAGGCGACTATGTTGAAAAATAGCTGTGATGTATCAGTAAGTGTTACTAATAGAAAAGTGTCAAATTTGTACTGCTGTTTCATTTCGTGACCAATCGGACCTTGAAAAAAAAAAAAAGCCCTCGTATTCATGATACAGATAACTTGAACCTGGTTATGAATTTCATCTGGGGCATCCTGCCAGGCAGTTGCACAAAGGGGATGTAATTGGTGCTTATGCAAATGTTGTCTGAAGCCTGCTTGTATGAGTTTAAGTGGCAAAGTGTGTGTAGGATGTTATTTTCTTAAACACTTCTTAATGGGTACTGCTGATCTGAAATGCATATTGCATTGTAGATTATGGATCAATATTAAATTCTCTCTCTTACTGTCTGGTGGTTCATCTCCATAATATTTTGAAGGTTGATATTGGTGTGTACACTTTGCTGTCGGAAGAACTGCAAAATCAGTAACGATAAAAGCGCTTGTTGTGAGTTATCTATTGAAGGTAAACATATGCTGTCATGGACTTTTTGGTATAGATTTCGTTAACAGCTACAAAGGTTACCCATATAATTTGGATAAGTCTAATAGTTTAGGCAGCATATTCATTCACTTTTAAAGAGTCCAAAATGCATACTTTTACCAACTTGTTTTACTTTTTTTGAAACTAATTGCTTTGCTGTTAAGATAGAATAAAATATAACCTGCAATCTGGAAGAAATAAATTCTCCATTGGTGAAAGAATTAATTAAATCGGTTGAGTGTTTTCCGAGGTACCCTCTACACACAAACTAACTGCACATGTTTATAATGTGTGTTAGCTCTGTCTTCTCTAGTTTTATATGTGTTGAAACGGACATGTAAATTTTGTGTTACAGGAGAGGTATACGGATGAACGATCTCTAGCTTTCTGGATGGCAAACTCTTCAGAGCTTCTGCACTTTTTGAAGTCAGATCGTCACATTTCTGCCTTTTCCTTGGATGCTCAAGACATTTTGGCTGAGTGTGTGCAGATTGCCTTTAGGTGAGGGAGAAGCTCTATAACTATTTTCTGAAAGTTTTACACACAATAATATTCATTTTCAAATGCATTGTGTGTCCATTTTTTATAGGCACCTTGTATCATACTACCAGGGAGACCTGCAGGCGGTTATGCCTGTGTTCATGTCGGAACGAGAGGACCCGAATCCAGAAGAAGAAAATAGCGGCACTGTAAGTTTCATTGATAATTACACTGGGCAACATTTTTTTTTTGTGACTCAGTTCTCCGTGTGTGTGTGTGTGTGGGGGGGGGTTCCTTATGCCCTAAAATTAAGGAAAACAAATGGCCTAATGATCCTGATTTGTTTTGCGGGCGGGGCATTGATTTTTTTATGCTTTAAATTTTCCCCCCAATGTCTAACCCATTGTTTTCTCTGCACGGCCAATAGAAGTTCTCTGCTACCTAAGAGACCCCAGGGAGTCCATTATACTAGCAAAAGCATGGTAGAACCGATGCTGAGTGAAAAAAGAGATTTTATACCTTAAATAAATGCCAGTTGTTTGTATGTTTTTCATGAAACGAAGACTTACACTTCTTAAAATGTGAATGGATGGGGTAAAAGACATTTTAATTGACAACTTCTAATTTCTACTAGGGATAATAATAATAATAATAATAATAATAATAATAATAATAATAATAATAATAATAATAATAATAATAATAATCATCACCATCATCTGCAGTTTCCAGCTGTTGGCCGGGTGTGCTTTAGGGGATATTGGCAGTTTTAAATAATGGACCAGACTAGTCTTTTTCATTACAATACACATAGGCTTTCATGAAGAAATCCCCAAATATTCAATTGTGGTTTTGTTTTAAGAAAAAGGTTTTAAGAATTTTTTCACTCCACAACTATTTTACCATGCCTTTTGTAGCATGTAAGCATAAAAAATCAAGGTACTGGCTGCAAAAGCAATTTTGGACCATCATACCATTGATTTTCCTTCATTTTAGGAGAAAAGGAATCAGTCATACATGGGTACATGGGGAAAACCGAGGCACAAGAATAATGTTAATCAGTGTTATGATTCCCTGAAGATTCTGCTTCTTTTTAAATCTTATGCATTAATGTCTTCAGTTATCATACAGAATCTATGGTAACTTTCCAGTTCCCACAAATTGAAAAGACAAATCGTGCAGGGGCATTTTTGTCAAAAAATCTGTAACTTATCTGTAACTTATTTATTCCAGTTTGGGGAGGTGTTCCTTTCATTAGATGAAACTGTGTATTTTGTATGCCTGATAGGTGTTCTGAGAGACTATTTTACTCTGTAAAGCTACCATGTACATGGTCCCCCCCCCCGGCGCCCTCCCCGTGATATTTAAACAATATCAAGCACTAAAGCACTGCAATGTACTTTGTTGATTGCAGACAAAAGTCTCTTGCAGTTCAGTTGTAGTTTTAGGATTATTGAAACTGAATTAGTGTGACTGTCCAGTAACCTATATAATGGACTGGTGAAATGTGATGGCATATTGGAGTTATCCTGAGGGAAAACAAGCTTATTTATTATTATTATTATTATTATTATTATTATTATTATTATTATTATTATTATTATTATTATTATTATTATTGTTGTTGTTGTTGTTGTTGTTGTTGTTGTTGTTGTTGTTGTTGTTGTTGTTGTTGTTGTTGTTGTCTCAGCATTTGATTTTCTCTCCTTGGAAGAAATTTAAGTACCTTTGTTTTAAATTATGGTTGTTCAAACTGTAACTTCTTATTGTTTTCATTGGAAATGTTTTCTTGTTTACAGGTTCTTCAGGTCCTAACATCTGCCATGGAATTGCTACGTAGATGTCGTGTGAATGCTGCGCTGACAATTCAACTCTTTTCTCAACTCTTTCATTTTGTAAATACCTGGTCATTCAACAAAGTGGTGACGTCGAGCGGCTTCTGCACTCGAGAGTGGGGTCTACGATTGAAGTCCCGACTGGCCCAGTTAGAGGTATGGGCTGAGCGACAAGGCCTGGAACTGGCAGCAGATTGTCATTTAGCTCGGATCATCCAGGCAGCTCACTTGCTGCAAGCTCCTAAGTATAATGCAGATGACCTGGCCACACTTGGGAAAACCTGCTTCAAGCTAAATTCCATCCAGCTGCGTGCTCTGCTCTCCAAATATCAACCAGCATCCGATGAGCCAAGGATCCCCCATGACCTCATAGAGAATGTGGTGAGGGTAGGTTCTTATTAAAGCATGTCCGCAATTTCAAGTCAGTGACTGTTGCAGCCTACAACAGAGTGTAACAGTAATGTTTTATAGGGTGTAAATGATCTTGGAAAATTGGAAAATATCTTTGTGGTGTTTTTTGTGACCCTCGATAATAGTAAAGGTATACTGTATGTCGGAGACGTTATACATATTTAGAGTTCAGTAGGGATTTGGTTAATTCCATTGTGTAATTTCTTCAGCAAGAGAGGTGTAATTTCTTCAACAAAAGGCTTGTTACTTCACACTAAGATTCTGAAGAAGGGGTTTCATTGAACCCACAATTTTATATATTACTCATTTTTCCTGGAAAAAGAAAATCCACAGAATCTTCTCCTTTAGAGTTATTGTCTCTTGACTAATGTATAAGCTGCTAGTTTTATAATTTTGTTTCTAACATTGTACACTTGATAACATTTTCAAAAAATATGTTGCTACAATGCATGCTTCATGAACCCCCCCATCTTAAGAGTACCGGTACATGCCATAATTTACATATAGTGTACTTTTAAGTTTTTTGCATTTATACCAATGCAGGGAAATTGTTTCTCTGCTGGTGTACCTGATATAATTAACAATCACATTCTCAATAAGGCGTTTTTTTCTTAAATGCTTATCTTGTTTGTGTTTACAGTCGGTTACATTCTTTTTTTCATAGAGCTAATATAGTTTTTGGCCATTGAAATTATTTCAAAAAAAATGACTAAAAGGGTTCAGAATCATCAGCTGAAAGAGTTTTAGATGAAGTGTTAGACGAAGGTTCAACTTCAGGGAATTAATTGTGCAGCAGAAGTGAAAATGAGGATGCGGAGTGAGGTTTGCTTAAACCAGAAAAGGAATAGTACAATTTGAGCAGACTACAGCTATTTTATGCACTGTGTCACAGGCATATTTAACCTTTAGATTGCCAGACAATGATATATCATTGTTTGGTACTAGTGCGTAGAGTGCCAGCAATGATATATCGTCATTTGAACAGCGTGCCTTCCTATCTGCATTTAGCATGATTATGAACGGCGGATGGCAATATCTTACATTTTGTTTCCATAGAGTTAAGAACATCATGTCTAATTTTATCACTACATGGCTCATTTGTTCATTTATTTTTGCACATTAGATTTCTGAATTTCTTGTGTTTCTCTGGTCATGGGATGATTGGGAATTATGTAATAGTAATTACCTACTGTGCTATCAAACAGTTACTTTTTAAATTCTGTGTTTATTCAGTTGGATGGCTACATTGCAGAGGGATTATCACATTTTACCTGTAATTTTAATTTTGAATTATTTATATTGCCATTTTTCAAATTTGATTCTTAATGTTTTCAGAGTGTTCAGAAAATATTTTTAAAATATATATTTTGTAAATTAATGGCATTGCAATCATTGTTGGTAGTAAGTATGTACCATCCTCCACATTTCCTGCAAGTTGAAAGTCAAAATATTCAAAACTGTAAATTATGTGGTGCTTTAAATAGGGTTTTGCAAAATACTACTAATTCTTGGCACATTCTCATCATACAAGCGTGGCACTAAGAGGGTGAAGACACTCAGAAAGACTTGCTAAATGTTTAAGTTAACCTTGAAATAGATTCTTTAGAGTAATTTTTATATATCTTGTTGGAAAATGTACTAAATTTTCATAAATTATTTATATTATTTTTAAACTCGCAATAATTGTATACTAAGAATATTTTCCAAAGATCATAAACTCTGTTTCAAATGCATAAGGAATTAATAAAATGCTCTCTTTTATTCCGGAAAATGATTAATGTTGTGGATTCAACGAATGCCCTTCTTTGGGGTTCATGATACAGAAAGAACTTTGGAGTCCTTGCCTTATGATTCATTTCACTCATTTCTGAACGTAGAATACTGAGAACTAAATGTAATATCGATTATTATCATTACATTATCCTACTTCATCAGCTAAATTGTATTTTTATTCATTTTATTTGTAGTTAGCAAGGGTCAATGAATGTTCGAATTTCAAGATGAGGTAGCATGTTTCCATAAAATCTTTCCTCCAAAAACCGTAAAAGTAGTTAGTGGGATATAAGAATAAATAAAATAAAGTCTTCCATTTCAAATAGTGACTATTAGCAAGGGGTCCCCTGTACATTTAGTTGTGCTGGTATTTAGTGGAAAGTATTTAGAATTTCACTGTTACAATAATATATCTGGTACCCTTGTACCTCATTGAGTCATAACTGAAATCACAGTTCAACTGATAAGTCATCTGGTATCTTTCCTTGAATCAGTATATGAACAGGTGAAAATTGTCTCCCTTCACAGCCTTCATATTGTTCCTCTGATATTTGGAGACATGCTGTCTAAATGATCCGAAAGTATGCCCATTAGCCCTTGCCTATGTTCAGTATTTAAATTATGAATGATACATTTGTTTAGTTGTTTTGGATGATGGCCAGAAACCATCATAGATCTCTGCAACATCAGCATTGTCTCTTGTGTTTCTTTAGCACTGCTACTTATACAGCATGAAGGAGAAGGGGCAAAAAAAAATTATATTGACCCAGAGTCCTGACCGAGCTAGTCTAAATACTTTCCGGTGACACAGATCTTTAAATTGTACATAGCAGTGAAAAAGCCAATTAACACAAAATTATTAGCTGCAGAAAACTGAACAGAATGGCTGTATTGAAGTCCTTATAAGTTAATCGTTATTTATAAGCAGTTTAAGATCAAATTGATCTTGACCATGCTAGAATAGATTTAACCTCATGCTCATGTGAATCTGTATAGTATCTGAAAGTGATATGGATAATTTTCAAGACTACGTGGCTGTAGGAAAGGTAGAGGTTGCATAGAAGAAAGAAAGTAACTTTTAGAAAGGAAGAAATACAGATATGTGTTCTGAAGGCTTGGTAGAACAAGAACATCCAAAGTAGCATATCAAAGAAAGGATCTAGGTGATAATCTTGTGGAAAATAGTGTCTGCTAATGCAGACGAGATGGGTGAATGAATCTGATAGAATTCAAATTGATGGAAATGTTTATCAAGCCATTCAAGGTCTGATCTGGAATAATAGGTACTATTGTACTGTCACTATCAGTAACAAATTTTCTTATTGCAAGGTCTTTAATAATAAATATCCACTTGTGTTCACTGATTCATGTGTAATTGAACCTGTGTATCATGGTTTATTTAAGGTGGCAGAGAATGTAGCTGACGAATTGGCCCGTTCAGATGGACGTGAAATACGACTGGAAGAAGAACGTGAGTTGCAGTTGCCATTCCTTCTTCCTGAGGATGGCTACAGCTGTGATGTAGTGCGTGGTGTTCCTCAAGGCCTGGCGGAATTTCTAGCTCCTCTGCAGCATGCTGGACTCTGTCGTCTTACTACACAACCTACATCTAGTGGCCTGTGGACCATCTACATGGTTCAAGAGCATGCTTTAGGGGTAAGTCACTCATTATTTAGTATTTAGGAAAATAGAACTTAGGGAAAAAATGCCTTTTTGTACTTCTGTAATCATTTCTGTTTCATGAACTTGTTTGCCATATTTTTTCTGAGATTAAATTGTCAATCAATCAATCAATCAATCAATCAATCAATCAATCAATCAATCAATCAATCAATCAATCAATCAATCAATCAATCAGTCAATCAGTCAATCAGTCAATCACTACTGATCTGCATTTAGGGCACTTATATGTTACTGGTGACCCACCTCGGCTCAGTTTAGAATGCATGATAAAGTAAAACTCGTGTTCTTCAGACACCCCCAACGGAGGTGAGCTGCATGTACCATTTTAATCACATACCAGCCCTCCTGCCGTTCTTAAATTTCTGGCAGTACTGTAAAACAAACCCAGGCTCCAGAGAACGGCAGCTAATAGTCCTAACCATTTCCTACGAAGGCGGACAGAATTTATGGTGTTAGGCCTTATAATATTTCCTTGCAGACGTCATTAGTTGTTTTCCTCCTGATATGTATGTACTGTGCAGAGCCCAGTGCAATGTTTTTCTAAGGCTCTTCTGGGCGCCTGCCTGTCTGTTGGTTCACTCTTTTCTCCCTATGGGATATTTAAACAATTCCTACGCTTTCGCTAAAATGATTATAATTCCTAAACCATATGTGTAAACTACATGTTATAACTGGTATTTTTAGCCAGCCTTGTAGTCTAGGTTTAGTGAGCCTACTTCTTAACCGGAGGCCCTGGGTTTGATTCCCAGCGAGGTCACTTTTTATTTACCGGATCTGAAGGCTGCTACAAAGTCCACTCAGTCTAAATGAGAACAATTGAGGAGCTATCTGTTGACAAGGTAGCAGGGCTGGTGTAGAAAGCTATGATAAACGGCCACGAGGATTTTTCTTCTCTTTTTTGCTGTGGTTTAATATCGCACTAACACACTGAAGGTTTCAGCGATGCTAAGATGAGAGAGGTTTAAGACTGGGAAGGTGATGGCCATGACCTGTATTAAGATACAGCCTGGTGTGGAAATGGGAAACCACAGAAAACTATCTTCAAGGCTGCCAGAGGTGGGATTTGAACCCAACAGCTCCTGAATGCAAGTTCACAGCTACATGTTAACATGTATTGAATAGGCGGACCGCTAAATAGAATATTTGAGTTCATATTCTTAAACATTTTGCTACTTGAGTTCACAGCTATGCAACACTAGCCATGCCGCCAACTCTCTGGATGAGAGGATTCATCAAGCAGATCATGCATCACCTCGTAATCTGTAGGTCTTTGGGCTGATCAGTGTTTGTTTGGTAGGCCAGGGCCCAACAGGCCTGCAGAAACCTGGGGGGTTTTGTTTGGAAATGGGATTTTTATCTTAATAAGACTGTTGTGGTGAATAAACAGTTTTTGATAAGAATACATGATTCATCTCAAAATATAGTTTCTAATTGTAAGGTTGATTTTTTTTTTACTGTAAAGTATATCATAAACGTGCTTATTGAGGTCTACGTTTTACAGACAGGTATCACAGACGTTTTTGTAGAGATTTTTATGATAAACAAATCTTCCCACAGTTACTTGGGGTCTGTTGTTGATGGTTTAGGCAGTATAAGCCATTAAAGCAAATGGCCATTTCTCTTCCATCACTAAAATCACCATTGTTTGGTTCCCTGACAGAATGGTCACTGTATTGGTCTTCATTTCAGAGAACCACAAGTTTGATTCCTAGCCAGATCGGGGATATTATATTCTTCTTCTTCTTCTTCCAATTTCCCCACACAGGTGAGGTTGGGGTGCGAACTGTGCTGCACATGTAATTTTACGGCCGGATGCCCTTCCTAACGCCAATCCTCTGTGGAGGGATGTATTCACTATTGCGTGTTTCTGTGATGGTTGTCTGAATATGAAGAGGAGAATGTTGAGACAAACACAAACCTTCAGTCCCTAGGCCAGCGGCAGGGCCGGATTAAGGTGGTTGGGGCTAAAGGGGCTGCAGCCCTGGGCCCCGTGAGCCAAGGGACCCCGGCCCTTGGCCGAACCTAAAATTGTATAAAAAGGCCTGCTGCTCCACCTCTGTGCATGTACAGTATATGAATATTTACGCTCGCAAAATATTGAACACGCACTCTTCCTTCCTTCTTATCAGCTGTCCGCGTTAGTATTTCATCACTGCTAGAATCAATTACTGTCCGGAGACACGAATCCTCACTACTTATGCACTGTAATTATTGTAAAGGTTATTGTTGATGAAAATTTAAATCTGGCAGCTTGCGAGTATGGGCAGAGGGGGAAGGGGGGAAGAGGTCTAGAAAGTGAGCGGGAGGGGACAAGGGAAGCACGGTGGAATGTGCACTATATACTATATCTTTGCATCAGCTAGAGAACTTCTAGTTCACCTCTGATTATTGAACCATTCGTAAGTTACAACTGTAATGTTCTTGTAAAATGGATAGTAAATATCCTAGTGGTGCCAAAAAACGTAAGTTCTGTTTTGTATGTCGATTTGATAGTGATGATGAGACAAATGTAAAATATGTTTTGGCATTATGAAATATTAACATGAAAAATAGAGAAATATTGTAGTCTATTTCAATTCATCAATTTAAGTGGAAGTAGTTCTATAACGACTTCCATCTTACATGATGTTACGAAGAAGGGGCCCCACATTTTTAAATAGCCCTGGGCCCCCAAACACCTTCATCCGGCACTAGATTTGATTAAAATCCTTGACCTGGCCAGGAATCGAACCTGGGACCCTTTCAACTGAAGTCCTTCATGGTGTCGGAAGAGTCGGACATTGGGGATATTAACTGTGTATGTTTGATATTGTGGTCTGGGGAACAAACAGCAAAGAAGTACAAGAACAACATGACACACTGAACATGAAAATTGAAAAGTGTGATATGAAAATTAGCAAATTAGCAAATTAGATGTCAAGAGGAGAAAAACAAGGGAAAGGTGTTTTGAAAATTGGTGGTTTTAGTCTTCAAATTGTTGACAGTTTCAGATACCTAGCGAGTGAATTAATGCAGAATACAAGGTTGGAGATGGAGATTAGTAATAGGGTGCAACAGGGCAATGCATTTTACCGGATTGTAAGAAACCTTGTCTATATAAATAAAATTGTAGGGGGTCCGCTGTCTGTAATTTCTTTTGTTTTGCCAATTTTTGAGATATTTATCCGTTTTAGGCCAACTCAAGGTCGAATCGGTGGTTTTTACGTTTCGTGTCTGTTTGTTTGTCTGTTTGTCTGTCTGTCTGTTTGTCTGTCTGTCTGTCTGTCTGTCTGTTCCACCATCACGTCGAAACGGCTGGATAGATCTCAATCAAACTTCATATTTAGAGTATACTCATCCCGGGGAAGGTTTCGATATGCATATCATTTTAAAATCTGTGAATACTCGGGGGGTTTATAGGAAAATCTGAATGGTTTTTCCACCATCACGTCGAAACGGCTGGGTAGATCACAACCAAACTTCATATTTAGAGTATACCCATTCCAGGGAAGGTTTCGATATGCATATCATTTTAAAATCTTTGAATACACGGGGGTTTATAGGAAAACCTGAATGGTTTTTCCACCATCACATCGAAACAGCTGGATAGATCTCAACCAAACTTCATATTTAGAGTATACTCATCACGGGGAAGGTTTCGATATGCATATTATTTTAAAATCTTTGAATAGACCGGGGGTTAATAGGAAAACCAGAATGGTTTTTCCACCATCACTTTGAAACGGCTGGATAGATCTCAACCAAACTTCATATTTAGAGTATACTCATCCCAGGGAAGGTTTCGAGATGCATATCAATTTTAAAATCTTTGAATAGACGGGGGTTTATAGGAAAACCAGAATGGTTTTCCTCCATTTTCTCTTATACTATTGATTTTCTGTAAACTTCGTTTACCATACGTGAAATGTCTCTTCATTATAAACAACTTTTGTTATGTTCATAATTTACCTTACTCTTCACATGACGGAGAAATTTACAATTTTCCGCTGGTATCATGCTCTGCATTGAGTGACCGACAGACTGACAACGAACCTACAGGTTACCATGGCAACATCTCTGACTGCATGCCAGCAGGGAAGTAACGTATTGCCATTTTCCTCATCATGCTTTTAAATTCGTGGCTGTTCCTTGGGTAGAAGGCAAGAAAGGCGTCAATCGGCCTATCTGCGGTATATTGACGGAATATCGTTGGATGTTATAACCGCCCTCGAATAGATTAAGTAATAACACCATTAGTCATCTTCTTATTATTTGTTTACCTAAGAATCACTGCACCTAAATTTCTCCTCTGTTACCGCTTTATTATATCCATAACTCACACTAGCATAATTTATTGAGGTGCATTTGATTTTCCAATACATTTTGGCATTTACATATTTGTCGTTATCCGGGAGTCCTCAGTTATAATCCATTTTCTATTACTTTCAACTTTCTTAACTGTATTATTTTCTTCCTTAATTACGCCGTAGGGCCGATGACCTAGATGTTAGGCCCCTTTAAACAAGCATCATCAGCATCAATTACGCCGTATGTACGCGAGTGCTACAAACTACTGGATGTATTTCCACCAAGACTCATATTTAGAATACACCTGTCCTTGATAGGTTTTAGGGCAAATATTGTTTCTAAATCCCTGAACTGACTGAGAGTTTATACGAAACCGAAACAGTGACTTTGCACTTCCACAAAATATACACAACCAAACTTAATGGAAATCTACCTACCTTGGTAGAAATTAATTTCTAAACCTTTTTTCTCATGTGCATCATTTTGATACGAGGATTAATAAGGGAGATATCATCAACGGACCGTTTTTCTGTACAAGTCCCATCGGACTTGACTCACGAGCGGGTGCGTGTAAAGCGTATTTCTTACAACTTTAAAACTACTGAAGACATTCGAACCAAAATTTATATTTAGCATCCGCCTGTCCAAAGGTAGGTTTTAAACGTAAATAACATTTCATGTTCCGGAATGGACTGGCGGTTTATAGGGAACACAAATGGTGATTTTACTCTTCCACAATATATACAGAACAAGACCAACCTGACTGGAAATCGACCAAACGTGATGGAATTCCACCTCTAAACTTTTTTCTTTTTTCATGTGCACTTTTTCGTCAGGAGGATTAATAAGGGAGATATCATGAATGGTCACTTTTGCAGGTTAAGTCCAGCGGACATAGCCCAAAAGGTGTTTTACATGGAGCAGATTCCTTATCTATATAAATCAGATCGTAACGACTGTGTGCCTCCTCACTGACTACTTTGGCAAAATTTTCGTACAGCTTTCTGTTTAAGGCGTAATAATGACCATCTTCATAATTTTTGGTTTAGTTTCCTGAAAGTCCTAATTTTTACCCGCCTCGCCCAAAATCCAGATTGCGGCATAATCTGCCAGAAGAAAGAGAAGGTAATTGAAATTTGACTAAATTATACGTTTTAGCCTGTAACGAACGGAAAACATCCTAGATCATTAAATTTTTTACTTTTTATCCCCAAAGAATATCGAAATATGGAGGCAATTTTAATGATGGTGCAGACCTTCGGAAATTCCTATCACATAACGGGTTGCACAATCTCCGTTCAATTTGGAATGATCTACAACCTTGGTCTTATGACTTTTTGCCGTATCTGTATCCCTTTTACGTTTGATTTTTCTCTATTAATCGATGTTAAGTCAATTTGGAATTTTCACATGCATAATTCATACTTTCAATTACTTATATGAAATACAGAATCATCATACTCTTCACGAAAATTGGCCCACCCAGTAGGCATATGTGAGCCAAATGCTATGTCACATAATTATCCGTAAAGTAATGTAATGTGAGATAATCTTACAAAAACTTTACCCTGTTCCACGTTTCTAGCTCAATCTGACCCAAGAATAGATGACATATCATAGGACCAGCCAGTTAGGCCACTAAATCCGGCGTGTCTTATGGTATAATCCTTTGTCGATATGACGTACGTTTAGTAGCAGTTAATCTGTAAATGAAGGTCTTCAATATTGTAAACACGCATATACTTTCGTATGTCGATCTATATATATACACTGATGTCGATTTTTAGCGATCGAGAAAGGGTGGGTCTGATATTGTAATCAGTACTCCCCACACCGACTTTGACTGGCAGTAGGAAAGGGTTCCTTTTCCAACTCCTGTGTAACTGTCATTAGTAAGGAAGGCCTAAAATTGTAATGAATAGTTCCCTTCTTGATTTGACTTGCAGAAGGCAAGTGAGCATGCACTTTTGTTTAAAACTCCCCTACCCGATTGTGTTTGGCAGTAGGCAAGGGTGCCCGCCATTATAAAGAAATGTCCTCATCTAAAATGTGACTGGCATTAGGCATAGTGGCCTGCTATTTGGATGGAAACTCACCAACTTGGTGTGACTGGCAGTAAGCTGGTTGGCAGTAGGAAAATGGGCCTGGCATTATAATGATAACTGCACAACTCAATTTCGAGTGATAGTAGGGTAATTGCCTGGCATTATAATAAAAACACCTCAACTGTAATCTGTCTGGAAGTAGGAAAGGGGGCTGCCATTGTAATGAAAACTTCCCAAATCGATTGTGTCCGCGCAGTAGGCAATGGGGCCTGCAATTATAATGTAAACTTCCCAACTCGATTGTGAATGGCAGTAGGCAAGTGAGCCTGCCGTTATATCACAAATCCGTAATAAACACTTTACATTGGAAACAACGTACGGGGACCTCCCTATGCTCTTTCTCGGATAACGCGAAGAGACATTCAATTTTAAAACAATCTTATTTACTGCATGTACACTATTTACTTCGATATTCGAATACAATGTAGAATACCGTAGCGAAGCACGGGTACATTCGCTAGTCTGGAATAAGGAAGTACCAAGGAAGTGTAAAGAGATAATGTACAAAATGTATTATGCACCCATATTGGCGTATCTGGCTGAGACCTGGACAGTGACAAGTAGCGAGGAGAGTAGAATTCAAGCCAGTGAAATGAAATAAACTCACCGGTCAAAAAGTATTCACCGTAGTGCGCACGCACATATGGATTGTTAAGCCTGTACAGATGGTGCAGCGAACGAGTTCCGTGCTCAACTGCACGCGCACTGCCTCTGTGTGAGCATACGGCAGTAGCAGTCGGTGAGACATTGATGTTTCTAGTGGGCAGTGAACGTCAGCATGAGTAGATGTAAGGATGTGACAGAGTGGCAAAAGAGGGCAATCGTGTTCAGCCGTACCCATGGCCGTACGGTGCATGAAGTTGCTGGATTGGTTGGTTTTTTGCAGCGGATTCTTCCAAGCAGTGGTGTACTACACGTGGCCACGAAACACGACGTCAGAATTGTGGTCAGAAAAAGATCCTGACTGAGAGAGACCGGAAACTTGTTTCACGGCTTGTAAATTAAAATCGCTTCCAAACCTGACAGGAATTACTGCAGTCAGTGAATGAAGGTCCATCCCAACCTGTTAGCGAGAGAACATTGTGATAGGAACTTCATGCAATGAACCTCCCAAGAGGCCATTGCTCACACAGGCACATAAAGCTGCGAGTCTTCAGTGGGCTAGAAATCATCAAATGTGGACAGTTGTTGACTGGCGGAACGTACTGTGGTCTGATGAGTCACGTTTTTGCCGTTATTCCAGTGATGCACAGCGTCGAGTGCATCGAAGGCAAAATGAAGCATTTCATCCTGGATGTGTGCAAGGTCAGGTTCAAGCCGGAGGTACGTCTGTGATGTTTTGGGGGTGTTTTTCATGTCATGGATTGGACCCGTTCACTGAGGTGACCACTAACATGAACCAGCATGTTTATTTAAACATTCTGGATGATCAGGTATTGCCTTTCAGTCAACATCTGCACGATGAGTATGCTATTGATACCCTGATTTTGCAAGATGACAACAACAAAGTTCATCGGGCTGGACGGATATGTGACTGGTTTTATGAACACTCCCCCACCCTAGTAAATCTCGATTGGCCTGCAAAATCACCTGACTTGAATCCTATTGAAAATCTGTGGGACATCTTGAAAAAATGGGTAAACCGCCGACTTCAGCATCCCCACAATTTGGTGTAATTGCGTGATCGAATTCTCAGTGATTGGCTTAACCTGAACGCGACGTACCTGCACAACTTTGTGGAGACACTTCTTAATGGAATCCGGGTGCTTAGCAAGTCCAGAGGTGGAGTTACATGGTATTAAATGATACTTTTAATGATTTCTGTAGTGGTGACTAACTTTTTGTCCGGTAAGCTTACCCAAGAAGTATGATAGGGAAGACAAAGAAAGGTGGATTGAGAAACGAAGATGTGAGAAAGAAGGTCAGGAGGAAAACCTAAATGAGAGAATTGTTACGAGTAAACTAAAATGGTTTGGACATGTAAAGAGGATGGAGGATGAAAGATACCAAAACAGACGATGACAACTCTAGGGTTCGGATCTCCTGTTATTTAACACATAGGCAACTCTGGCCTTTCTACAAACAGCTCCAGGATTCGATTCACCCCTTATTTAACATATTAGGAACTCTGGCCTTTCTACAGACAGCTCCAGGGTTTGATTCCCCCCTTATTTAACACATAGGCAACTCAGGCCTTTCTACAAAGAGAGAGTTCCAGGGTTTGATTCTCCCCTTATTTAACACATAGGCAACTGTAGCCTCTTTACCAACATTATCCGTAATTCGACTCTTCCCGTATAGAACCTGCCTTCCTCGCATTTTATAAGACCCTAACTTAATCAATGGTGTAAACAGCTTCGCCGTACATTATGTAATCATTACCTGAAAAACATGCAGCGTACATAGATAGTACATCATGTGCTACTGCTATAAAATTATATAACCCCATCGATCTTAAGGGTGTACAGCCTATTTGAATAATACGGACACTATCCCGCATCTCTCTAACAAGACATACGAACAAGAAAATGGAATACACTAAAATAACATGAGAAAAATAACGCACCTAATACATATCCTCATTTCTCCCTTCATCCCATCTATCTGAAATATATATATACACTGGACAAAGGGCTCGAGCATGCAGTTAGCCCTGAACGACATTTACGTTAATCACAATAAAATAAACAAGCAATTGCCACTCTGTCTGACATTTAAGCTTAAACCTACTCTAATAAAATGATCTCGTCTAGTGTTATGCCTACCACTAACATGCTAAAAATTGGACATAGAAACTTAACTTGGTCGATTCTCAGCCATCAGCAGTGCTCACATGGCTGCTAGTGTCAGAAAGCTTAGGCCATCATGGCGACGAAATCCAGGGTTTTAGCGGTCACTCTGTTGACTCTGGGTGCTGCCATCGTTGCCCTTGGAATGCTGAAAACTCCTGCACTACAGATGATTTATCAGGCGTCTGCTTCACCGCTCATGTAGTACATGTAGTACTGGATCTTGCCCTTAATGATTGGCTGACACTAGACTACAGCCTGTGTATGGATATGAGTCCAATCCAAACACCATTAATTTAAGGGAGTTATTCCCAGGCAATATCAGTACTTCTTGTCGGCAATTAACGGTACGCACACGTACTTTTCATGATCCGTGAGCGCGACCCGAATAGTTTATTGCTACTCACTGATTTTAATAAATCTGCAGGATTTCACACGTCGATCAAAGTTACCGTACATACCATCTTTTAACTAGCCAGCTCGCACCTTGGCGTCACTTCAATATTTACCGACTAGACAGAGGTAACTATCTTTCTTTACAGGTACTGTTATTCACCAACAAATTAATCAGTTTACACGACACTTTTTTTTAAATGCTATTTGTTCAACGCGTCGATGTATAGAGATCTTTTGCCCCTACTTGCACCATGTGATATGAACCTGCATGTAATTGGAATGGAGGAAGTGTAGAGTGTTGAATGTGAGGAAAGGAACGTTAAGGACAACAGAAACCCCAGTCCCCAGGACAGGGATATTAATCATTTACAATTAAGAATCCCTGACCCAGCCGGGAACCAAACCCGGGGCTGCCAGGTGACAACTGGACGTGTTGCGCCCTACAACGCGGGGTCGGACTACACAACACATACATTGTGCAATTAAATATTCACTGTCAGAATAACGAATGCTGCATCTAGCGTCCAGCTAAGTTCAAATACATTCAACTGAATAAAGCGTCCTCAAAAAAAACACAGCGACTGTAGGCGGTCAAATACGACTGACGATCAGAACAGAAATGAGAATGCTTCCCCTTCTCTTGTGTTCTTTTAAAGCCTCGCAGATTTTGGTTGGGACCGGGGATTCCCCGTGGTATAATGGCACATCTCTCCAACGGCTACTCATGTTCAAATGGCTTTGTGTTAAAAATTCAAAACACTCTCAGCAAACACAAGTAGTCAATATTTTCGCACACAGGTAGTCATAAATTCTCGTCTATCTCTCCGAACAGGTCAAAACTGTGCAATATCAGCGCAGTGAAGAATTTCTCACGTAATATTTTGATGATTCCACTCCTGCGGTAATGAGGTTGGTTAACCTGGTTGCATTGTCTTGTGACTCTGAGTCTTCAAATACTTCCCTTATCAGCGTTTGGTTGGTTGAATTCGAACTCAAGGGACAAAGAGCGATGCAGCAGCACTCCCTCAACGACTTTTTTAAACTTAAAAATAAGCATTGATACTGGCTCGGCATTGACTTGTCTCTTACACAGCATTCAACCAGCCTTTGTTTGTCTCCCATGCAATGATGCATTATTAAATAAGCCCACATTGTTATAGATAAATAAGTGGTATCCAGTTGGAGCATATATCAATATGGTTCAATATGAAACCTGCTTAACTTTGTAGGTATCTTAGAACAGACATTCAGATCATTCTAGTAAGTCAGTTGATTTTAAAATAATGAAATAATGCAGTTAAAGAAACATGAAATATTATTGAAAAATTGAAATGGTAAGCAGTTGATCCCTTCCTTTGTGTGAAGTGTTATTATTGAAGTTTCATTTAGCAGTTTAAGCTTTAAATATACAAGGGATTGAATTTTGTTAAATGTAACAAAACTGTGGCTACTCACCCCAAAACGTATTGTTACTTTGAGGGAATCCACAAATATACAGATTAATGGAAAGGGGGTCCGCAATGCTGATGAGTTTGAAAACAGCTGATTCAGGGTCAATGAATACCAGAATGAAACATGAAATGACCAAAAAAAAAAATTCTAGTATTGACTATAGAGAATTTTCATATTTTTGTCTTTTTCCTACCATTTAAATTTACAATTTACAAATCACTGTTTTTTGTTAGTTTATCGTAGTATAAAAATTCAGTATACAATGGACTTGTGTCTCTTGGTCTGCAATAGATGTATGATTCAGCTATTGAAAAGAGCACAAGAAATATCTATTCCCATGCCTATTTCGTCTTTACTGATTGGCTTACTAAAATTTATTTCATTACTAATTACTAATCTGTATGTAGTTTGATGCTCCTTGTGTCTCACAGTAATTCAGGAACAAAATATTTTATAAGCAAAGGTTATAAAGTAAAAAAATGGAAATTGAGCCGACATCCTATCTTAATCTGTACACACCTCTTCTAGTGTGTACCGATTTTTCCTTGTTTCTTAAGTGGAGATTTTCTGTTTAAATTTTTGCAATGGGCAGAGAGATTTTGAATTATCTAGGGGAGAATTTTCACCAGAAAAATCACATGGTATTAAGCACATTTATCAAAAACCCAATGTGAGCCAAACTATCTTTATATAATGGAAAGTGAACAAACAAGGTTACAAATGTACATTCAGAGATAGAAAGTTAGAATAAGACAAGTGGGATATTCCTGTTTTTTTGTGTTTTTATATTTCTACCCATCTCCTTTTCTATTTCTCCCTCTCCTGATGCTGACCTACTGTTGTGTTTATCCTGTTATATGTTCCAATTCATTTTTCTGTTTTTCTATGATATATGTTTGTTCCTTTCCATTACTAGATTTCCCTGTCCTATTGATTATCTTACCACTTAGTTTTACTGTACTGTACCAAGTACCAAGATGGTGGCGTGTGCAGAAGTGACGCTGAGTGTTATGCGCAGTATTATTATATATTTGGTGGTAAAGAGTGCAGTACAATACTCCAAAAGTGCTATATTCACTTCAGATAACCCTTTTGGATACCTGTAAAACATAATTCTATTAGAAAAACTATTGGTGAGTGAAAAATGTACTCTTAATTGTTTGTTGTGGTGCAGTGCTGAAAGTCTGGGGATGGCAGCCATAGATTGGACACATCAGAGGGACGGGAGCAGTGTTGTCAGGCTGCCTGTAGCTAATTGGCCACTGCTGTGCTTGACGCTTGCCCTAAGTGGGGACATGACCTGAGCCGCGGGTCCTCAACAGTGCACAATTTGCGGAAATAGCAGTAGAAGGAACCGATTATTTGTCCACTGTAATAATTACTTGCTAAATGGCCATAGAACCTGCGCGAAACTCTGAGTGTCTAATTTCAGAAAAATAAAGAACGTTTCCCGTACATGGTTATGCTGGCAGTGTGAAATGCCGCCGTTATCAGGCTCGTTCTTTACAGGATTTAGCCCATTGACTTGGTAAATAATTCTAAATGTAAATAAAAATCTAGCACTTTTTGCCTTCAATGCGTGCAGTATTATGCGACCTGGGTGGTTACAAAATATCCACGCATCGCTTGAAAGCCTTGACGCAACCATCGTATGTGTGAGTGAGACGTGGTTGTCGAGCAAAATGAATGACTCAGAAGTGTTTCCTGACTCACGGATATTGTTCCGTAAGGACTGATCCTACAGCTCTGCTGTGGGAGTTCTAATTGCAGCCAAGCCAGAATGTCATCCAGCTGGATTTCATCATCTGGAGACAATAGCCAAAGCACTGTGGGTGGAAGTGACATGCAACCAACACATATTCCTTATTGGATCAATTTATCACACCCCTAAGTCGTCCCCGGAAATGAACGATGGACTAATCCTCTCTCTCGAGCGTGTGCAACATGTACAACAAAATTACGATGCCATTTATATTGTCGGTGATTTCAACCTAGAAGTTACATGGTCCAGAAATGCTCCACCTGTTCCAAATAACCCCCTCACCAATAGATTCTTTTCCTTTTCCTATGATTTATTCCTTCATCAATTAATATTTGAAGCCATGTGTATTACACAAACAACATGTTCAACCCTTGATCTTTTCCTAAGTAACATATCACAGTCCGTCCAGTCCCTTAATATTAATCCTGGATTCTGTGAATATCAGGCAGTTCTTGCAACACTGACTGATATAAAACTATCCCCCAAACCTCCATACCAAAACAGCTTATAATTTTTTTCTGAACAAACTGCAACAATCTATCTACTTTACTATCAAGCCGCCTCCCTGTTCTCACCTCAGATTTCACCGGCAGGACAGATATAAACAAGATATGGCAAGACTGGAAGAAAATGTTCTTCCAATGCGTAGAAGAAACCACACCAATAGTAAATATAACCAGCAGATATAAATCCCCATGGATTACCAAGGAGATAGTATGAGAGATTCGAAGAAGGGACGCCTGTACCAGAAATGGAAAAGAAACCCAACCGATTGTGAGTAGGAGAAATACATGCTGGCTAGGAACAAGGCTAAACAATGTATCAGAGATTCCTATGATTCTTATATTCACAGTCCCGACACCAACTCCAAGAAACTCTGGGATTTTCACAGAAGTAAAGGTTGCAACCGAGCTCCATCTGTATTCAAACTCAACGGTACGGCAGTCTCCACACCACAAGCAATTGCAGATACCTTCAACAGGAAATTTAAAAATAACTTCTCCACCCCTACTGAGGAAGAGAACATTCTCTATTCAAGGGCAACATATACCCCTCTCTTCACTCTAACCAACCTGTATTTCTCAACAAATGAAGTCAAGGAAAGCCTTCTGAAAACAAGACTACATGCTGCTACTGGGCCAGACTGAGTGCCAGCAAGAATTCTCAAGAACTGTGCATCCGCCTCTCTTCAACTATTCCATGAATACTGGCTCTATGCCTGTGGAGTGGAAAGAAGCCAACGTAGTCCCGGTTTTCAAAGATGTAGACAAGGAAAATGTACATGATTACTGCCCTGTTTCGATAACATCAGGATTCTGTAATCATATGGAATGTCTAGTTGTTAAATGTATGTTGCATTTTCTCAAGGAGAGAAACCTGTTGAACTCAAACCAGCATGGCTTCATTCTGGGAAAATCCTGCACAACACTTTTAACAAAAGTCATTGATGACTGGCAGTTCTTTATGGAGCAGATGGATGGCTCTCAAATAGCCTGTGTGACTCTGGACTGGAGCAAAGCCTTTGATCAGGTGTCACATCAAAGACTTCTGTTAAAACTTAACAACTACAGCATTCAGGATAAACTGCTGGCCTGGTTGAGGTCATTTTTGGTGGGTCGAACGCAATGTGTTGTGTACAGAGGAACCAAATCAGACCAGACCACAATTACTTCTGGAGTAATTCAGGACAGTGTGATAGGGCCCCTCCTGTACACGATTTATGCTCTCGACTTACCGGATTGTGTAAATTCAACCATGGGGAAGTATGCCGATGACACAGTAATTTACAGAGCCATGAAAAACAATGATTATTTTGTACAATTCCAATTGGATCTGGATAGTATAGCTCTATGGTGTTAGGTAAATAAAATGTATATAAATATTAAGAAGTGTAAATATATAAGACTAAGCAGAGCTAGACAACCACTCCAGAACCAGCCTACTGTATGTGGAATCCAACTACTGACTTCTAACTCCATCAAACTGAATTGATTATTTTAATCGCGTTGGTTTAATCCTGTCCGTATTGACTGACAAGGCGGAAAAGTGTTATATAGAAATGCCATCAAACTGCTTGGTAAGCACATTACGGACAATATAAAATGGAATAAGCTCATGGAGGAAGTGAAGTGTAAGGCATACAGAGTGTTAGGTTTTGTCTGTACATGTCTCTTGGGAGGAAGAAGTAAAGACCTACGAACGACCTATATTTCCCTGGTGCGGCCCATACTGCTATATGGCCTTCCTTCCTGGCACCCAACGGCAACAGAAAATATGAAGAAACTAGAGGGTGTCCAGTAACAAGCAGAACATTTAATTAACAAACACACCCCTTTAAACACAGCCAGGTCATTGCCACCAGTGAACTCGTTATGTAAACAAATAGACGTAGCCTTCCTTAAGAAATCCCTGACAGACAACACACACCTCTCCCCTTTCCACCCTCTGCAGCTTAATTACCGCTCTGTTAAGAGAGGCCAAGGAGTTACTCTTGTCCCTCCCCTCACCAGAACAACCTCACATTTAAATGGATTTTACACAAGGTCTGCTCGTATCTGGAATCCTCTACCATCTGAGGTAAAACTGCTTCCTCTTCCTTACTTCCTCTGTGCAGTAAAGAAAATGTATATATAAACAGAAACCCATATGCGATGCATATAACTTGTGTAAATTAGAATTGCAAGGAAAAACGGTGCGAGTACAGTTGAATGTAGGCGAATGTGTATGCGTATGCGTGCGCGTGTGGGAGTGGTTGTGAACGAGTGTGTGTACAGGGGAATGAGTGAGAGTATATGACTGTGTCTTCTTACTCTAATATGTATAGCATAAATCTAATCCCCCATGGCGCGACAGCCCCGAAGGGCCATGGCCTACCAAGTGACCGCTGCTCAGCCCGAAGGCCTGCAGTGGTCAGTATAACAGATCCTCTCGGTCGTTGTTCTTGGCTTTCGAGACTGGGGCTGCCATCTCTCTGTCAGATACCTCCTCAATTGTAATCACGTAGGCTGAGTGGACCTCGAACCAGCCTTCAGATCTAGGTAAAATTCCCTGACATGGCTGGGAATCGAACCCGGGACCTCCGAGAAAGAGGCAGGCATGCTACCCCTACACTGCGGAGCCGGTAGCATAAATCTAAGATAATTATTATTCTAAGAGTGCAGCGTGTGGAGTGTAAATATGTAATTTTAAAATTGTCTACATATTTATGTAAATATTCAGTAGAGTTTATGTACACATACATGTGGGAGTGGAGGCACTTCCGTGTATGTGGGGCATGCCCTTTCTCCTCCATCTACCACCCCTAAATTGTACATATACAATTTAAGGAAAATAAATAAATAAATAAATAAATAAATAAATAAATAAATAAATAAATAAATAAATAAATAAATAAATAAATAAATAAATAAATAATAATAAATTATTAATTATTGTATTAATTATGTGGAAATGAAGAGTATGAACGGATATGTCATAAAGTCGTTAGTGTTAGTGTACTTATTATTATTATTATTATTATTATTATTATTATTATTATTATTATTATTATTATTATTATTATTATTATTATTATTATTATTATTATTATTATTATTATTATTATTTTCTTTTGAGATAAGACTTGCTCTCTAGTGTAAGAATAAAGTATATTTGATGGTCTATTTTATCATTTCTTCTAGCCACGGAGTCCTAGTGCCATGAGCAACCGATCAGGGGGATACCCTCCTCCCCAGCAGGAACCTGAGATACAAGTCATCAAGCTGAACAAGTCTAACAACGGCATGGGGCTCAGTATTGTGGCTGCCAAGGTCAGTCAGATTCACTTAAATATGTAACATCAGAGGCATACTGAACATATTTCAATCTATGCTTATTCCTTTTTCTCCTGCACCGTCATGGTGTTCGATTCCAGCTCTTCAAAGCCGAATGAATTCATGCTGGCTGTTGTACTGAACATTGAGTGCTTCATCACTCCATTGCACATTTTGTGTGTTGTAAAGTTAGAATGTGATAAATTGGAAGGCAACATAAAAATGATGCTTGAATTATGGAGTTGTACGTTTCATTATTGAATCCCTAGAAAGTAATTTTGGTTGCAGGTTTGTTGAATGTGGAAATGAAGACTATGAAGGGATATGTCATAAAGTCGTTGGTGTTTCTGGTGTTTGTATAAGGTTAAATTATATGTCATCATTAAGAGCACAGGCACAGCACAGTGTAGAACACGTGGTTTCCCGTGTACTAGTATCAAGTTAGCTGTGTGCCTAGCAGGCTTAGGCATATACATTTTGTATAAACATTCAAGTCATTAAAAATATAGTGGGACTTTGTGAATCCATTTAGAAATTTCAGAACTTCACAACATGATATGAGTATTGATGTTAGAAGCAGTCTTCTCAAAGTTAATATTTTTTGTCACCTTTTTCTGAGAGCAGAGCTGCATGAATATATGGCTGTTGCCTTGTAAAAACAGCCATTATAGACCACATTGCACATCCAATGCATATCAAAAGGTGATATGATGACAATGATGATCTGTAGGTGCAAATTTGGATATCTCTTGCCAATCTTCACTGATAAATTGTTCTATACTTCTTGCCTTTTGTGATATGTATTGAGAGATTATCCAAAAAAAATTAGTGTAGTTTCACCTTGTTCAGGATCATGAGTAGATTCTGGTAGCAATTGTTATTTCTGTGTATTAATGCAAATTTTCCAGTATGTATCTATTTGTGATCCTGGATTCAAAAGCCATTCTCACTGAAGTGATAACATTCACTTGCAGCAAGTGCGACCAAAACATTGTCCATTTTTCTGCCACTTGTTAAAAAGGAGAGCAGTGTGTTCTTCCAACAGTATAATATCCAGCAGCGGATTTAGTGGGTGGTCTGCAGGACTGCAGCCCACATCCGGTTCTTCACATGTAATTTACACAAAGCAACATTACATATTCAATAGTATTCAATAGGGAAATATTGCCAATCCATTCTGTGAGTTTCTGTAACACTTGATTTTCAACTCTGGAATACCGCAGTAATTGAATGCTTCTCTTCACTCACATGATAATGTCGTATGATTCCACTTCCCTCTCTTGGGACTGCCAGGACATGGCTCTGTTATCTGTCCATAAGGATTAGAATCCGCTTCCCCTTCCCTATAAGGCGCCCACCAATCCTGCTCTTGCGGTCTGCATGCATTGCAGACCAGTGTCTCTTATTTATTGTCCACCGATCGCGATAGTAGAAGTTCTAACAACAACATGAGTATTGTTAACTCAGTGCAGTTTTTAAAAATTATCAAACTTAACAGTTTAACCCTAAATGAAAAGTGTGATATTAAAGCTCGAGGAAGACCTACCCCAGAATTGAAAATCTCCCAGACTGGTAAGAGCCATGACAAAGAGTACACAAGAATTTTCAATCCAGTTGTATATAGTAAACATGAATGGTTGTATGGGTGCGAAGTTCAAAATGCACTTTTTTGTTTCCCGTGCCTTATTTTTGGAAATGCCAGTGAAAGAGCAAACAGTGCGTGGGTTGATGCAGGAGTTCGTGATCTGAAGAGACTTAGTGATAAAATAAAGAAACATGAAAAATCAGAAGATTGTGTGAACAGTGTGCTAGACTTAGCTCTTCTAGGTTCCGTAGATGTGGGCCAGGGTTTAAGTAAGACCTCTGAGGAATCTGTACAGCGTCATAACAATGAAGAAAGCAAAAATCAGCAACTACTATCCAGAATAATAAACTGTATTAAGTTCTGTGGGTCAAACTAACTGGCGTTGAGAGGACGTGACGAGAGGCCAGACTCCGAGAATCCTGGTATATTTCTGAACTTAATTAAATACATGAGTGAACTAGACTCTGATTTTAAGTCACATCTAGAGAGTGCTTTGTGTTTCAAAGGAACATCGAAAATGATCCAGGAAGAATTGTTGTAGTGCATGCTGGAGGTATGCGGAGAGGCTATTTTGGAAGAGGTATCCGATGTTTCAAGTGATCGTCAACCAACGACAGTAATTATTGTTATGAACATTGGTGCCATACACTTTGTACCCTTTCTCTCCAAACTGCTTCCATGTAAATATATATATAAACTTTATAATTTCCTAAGATTTTCTAATAGAGTAGCGTCAATGATTCTTCAGACCACCACTGCTGGACACTGCTAAAATACACTCTGGTGATGCCATCAAATTTTTCGTCCTTCAAATCAGATTTTCCTGAGAAAGAGCTAAATGACAGTGCACAACTTTTTCCTACTTTTGACAAAGAAAAACTACAAACTGAACTATCCGTTTTATACTCCAGAGAAGAATTCAGATCACTGTCTGGTGCTATCCAGCTGCTTCAGTTCATCATCTAGAACAATCTTCAGTCATCACTTTCAGAAGTAGTGAAACTTCTTTGCATTGCAGCAACTCTGCCAACTACCACGAGTGAACCAGAAAGGTGATTCTCAGCCATGAAGAGGATAAAAATGTACCTCCGCAGCATTATGGGTGAAGAAAGACTCACAGCTCTGGCAACGCTGTCAATGGAAACTTTGTATTGAACAATATTGAACACCTCTGTGAATGTAACCATGAGCATTTTCAGAACTTGTATCTCAATAAGATTGTGTTTATAACTGAATTTGATTAATGATGTAGGCTACAGTAAAATCTCGATAGCTGCAGTCGCTTAAGTGCGGCCAGTATCCAGTATTCGGGAGATCATGGGTTCGAACCCCACTGTCGGCAGCCCTGAAAATGGTTTTCCGTGGCTTCCCATTTTCACACAAGGCAAATGCTGGGGCTGTACTTTAATTAAGGCCACGGCCGCTTCCTTCCCAGTCCTAGCCCTTTCCTGTCCCATCGTCACCATAAGACCTATCTGTGTCGGTGTGACATGAAGCCAATAGCAAAAAAAAAATCTCAGTAAAACGCCCTTCAAGGAATCACACTTTAACTGTGTATGAGCTGGGCCTGTGTATTAAGCTGAACTCTATCAAATGTACAGTATAACAGATACAGAACATGTTCAATTTTTTAATGAATATTATAAGTGCTACATGTAGACTTATTGTGTACCAGGATACTATAATTTGTTTTTCAACTGTAGATTTATCATTGACATAGCCCTACTATGCTTAATTCTTATGGGAAAAGACTCTGTAATCTGTCTCGTGCATAATCTTGAATATTTGAGTCCCACTGTCAGCAGCCCTGAAGATAGTTTTTCATGGTTTCCCATTCTCTCACCAGGGAAATGCTGGGGCTCTACCTTAAAGCCATGGCCGCTACCTTCCCAATCCTAGCCCTTTTCCATTCTTACGCTGCTGAAAATCTTTGATGTGTTAGTTCGATGTTAAACCACTAACAAAAGAAATTAAATACTGTAGTAACATTTTCCATGCAATTTTGCCATGAATTTACACTCCTTGATGTATCATCAGAAGCACTTATAAACTGTTGCATCACTCACATCGGTGCAAGGGCATCTTGCTGTGTGGTAACCGGTTCAACTGCTTCATCCATCCCCATTTTCCTCACTTGTGGCACTAGCATGATTGTCTGTGATTTCATCTAATTTAAGAATTTCTGAAGTGAGTTTTCATCACACAGACACTTCAATACAGTAAGAACAACATGAAACTGACAGGCAAATATTTCCAGAACTAGGGAATAGAGAAAAGGAGTAACAATACAGCAGTGTTGTTTTGTACAAGTGTATATGCTTAAAGAGCACAGGTAATGGGACATAAGTTTTAAAAACCAGCAAGTAAAGGGAGCTAAAATAAGTAATGAAAATTTAGCTTTTCTTCCAAGCATTGCTTGACAATATTCCACAAGTGAAGCATAATAGGCAGGATTTGACTGCAATTTAGCCTACAGGGTAATCATTAAAGGCTTTAATATTTGAAATATGCAGGGAAATGTGAAACAAAACATGCATTATGTGGGCGTGTATTATCGGGGTTTCCCTGTACATGGCTATAATTTCTGTATGTATCATAGATTAAGGTCACCTATGGTGTTCTGTTACTTAGTCGTATTTTCTATTAGTTCAGTGTTATGTACATAAATACATAATACATACAGTAAATACATCATCATTTAGACCGTTATGCCTTTCAGAGTTCAGTCTGTAAACCTCTGTGAATTTACTAAATGTCGCCACAATCCTCGATTTGCAACTAGTGCTGTGGCCTCATTTAGCTCTATATCTCTTATCTTTAAATCATTAGAAACTGAGTAACCATCATCGGCTTGGTCTCCCTCTACTTCTCTTACCCTCCATAACAGAGTCCATTATTCTCCTAGGTAACCTATCCTCCTGCATTCGCCTCACACAATCCCACTACCGAAGCCTGTTTATGTGTACAGCTTCATCCATCGATTTCATTCCTAGCTTAGCCTTTATCTCCTCATTCCGAGTACCCTCCTGCCACTGTTCCCACGTATTTGTACCAGCAATCATTCTCGCTACTTTCATGTCTATTACTTCTAACTTATAAATAAGATATCCTGAGTCTACCCAGCTTTCGCTCCCCTAAAGCAAAGTTGGTCTGGAAACAGACCGATGTAAAGATAGTTTCGTCTGGGAGCTGACTTCCTTCTTACAGAATACTGTTGATCGCAACTGCAAGCTCACTGCATTAGCTTTACTGCACCTTGATTCAATCTCACTTACTATATTACCATCCTGGGAGAACACAATCCTAAATATTTGAGAGTATCTACCTGTTCCTGCTTTGTTTCACCAATCTGATATTCAATTCTCTTGGATTTCTTACCTACTGACATCAATTTCGTCTTCGAAAGGCTAATTCTCATACCATACTCATTGCATCTATTTTGAAGTTCCAAGATATTAGACTGCAGGCTTTCGGCACAATCTGCCATTAGGACCAAGTCGTCAGCATAGGCCAGACTACTTACTACATTTCCACCTAACTGAATCCCTCCCGGCAACTTTATACCTTTCAACAGATAATTCATGTAAACTACCGAACAACAAAGGTGAAAGATTACAGCCTTGTCTAACCCCTGTAAGTACCCTGAACCAGGAAGTCATACTACTATCAATTCTCACTGCAGCCCAATTGTCAACACAAATGCCTTTGATTGATTTTAATAATCTACCCTTAATCCCATAGTCTCCTAGTATAGCGAACATCTTTTCCCTCGGTACCCTGTCATATGCTTTCCCTTAGATCTACGAAACATAAACATAACTGTCTATTCCTCTCATAGCATTTTTCAGTTACCTGACTCATATTGAAAATCTGATCCTGATAACCCCTCTGTGATCTGAAACCACACTGGTTTTCATCCAACTTCATCTCAACGACTGATCTCATCCTCCCTTCGAATATGCCAATGAATACTCTGCCTGGTATACTAATCAATGATATACCTCGATAGTTGTTGGAATCGTTCCTGTTCCCTTACTTATAGATAGGTGCAGTAACTGGTTTTGTCCAGTCTGAAGGTATCTTACCAACACTCCATGTTAATTTTATTTCTCTATGAAGCCATGTTATCCCTGCCTTCCCACTATACTTCACCATTTCAGGTCTAATTTCATCTATTCCTGCTGCTTTATGACAATGGAGTTTATTTATCACCTTTTCCACTTCCTCAATAATTTCACCAGCATCATTCTCCTCCCCCCCCCCGATGAGCACAGTTGTTTGCGACACCACCAAGAATATTTCCTTTTACGTTCAGAAGATTTTCAAAATATTCCCTTCACCTGTCCAGTGATTCCCTGGGATCTATTATGAGTTCACCTGAATTACCCAAAACACTGTTCATTTCCTTTTTCTCTCCCTTCCTTAGATTCTTTATTACTGTCCAGAAAGGTTTACCTGCTGCTTGACCTAGCCTTTTCAGGTTTTGCTCTGTTTCTTTCAGCTACATACAATTCGCTGTCTACCTCAGCCCTTGTTTGGAGTCATTTCTGATATGCCTTCTTTTTACATTTACAAGCTGCTCTCACTTCATAATTTCACCAAGATGTTTGCTTTTTCCCATCTTTACACACAGTTGTTCCTAGGCATTCCCTTGCTGTTTCCACTACAGCATCCCTTATGCCACCCCTTCTCTTTCTATATCCTGTACCTGCTTACTATCCACTGTTTGGAACTTCTCACTTATCATATCCATGTACTTCTGTCTATCTTCCTCGTCCTGGAGATTTTGTACCCTTATTTGTTTGCAGACGGATTTCACTTTCTCTATCCTAGGCCTAGAGATACTTAGTTCACTGCAGATCAGATAGTGGTCTGTATCATCAAAAAATCCCCGGAAAACTCATACATTCCTAACAAATTTCCTGAATTTGAAGTCTGTTATGATAATCTATTATGAATCTGGTACCTCTCCCCTTCCATGTGTAGCAGTGAATAGCCTTATGCTTGAAGAATGTATTCATAACTGCTAAACCCATACTAGCACAGAAGTCCAGCAAACGCTTCCCATTCCTGTTTGCTTCCATATCTTCCCTACATTTACCAACCACCCTTTTTGTATCCTTCACTTCTATTTCCAACTCTTGCATTGAAATCGCTGATTAGCACTATCCTATCCTTGCTGTTAACCCTGATTACAATGTCACTCAATGCTTCATAAAACTTGTCAACTTCATCCTCATCTGCACACTCACATGATGAATACATGGAGACAATTCTCGTTCTAATTCCTCCACCTGCCAAATCTACCATTCACTCATTTTCGTGCCTAACAGAAACTGTGTTGCGTGCAATAGTATTCCTGATGAACAGCCCTACTTCACACTCTCCCCTTTCCTTTTTACCACCCATCAAGTACATTTTATAATCTCCTATCTTTTCCTCTTTATCTCCCTTTACCCGAATAGCATTTACTCCTAGCACATCCAGATGCATCCTCCTTGCTGACTCAACCAGTTCTACTTTCTTTCTTTCACCATCACCATCATCATCATTTCCCATTATCCAGCTGTAGCCGGGTAGGGGCAAATATGGTTCCTCTCCACTTTCTTCGGTCTTTCCACCTCTCCTCCTCCAATACTGTGTCCCAGTCCATGTTTCTTTCTCTTTCTTCCATAAGCCCCATTAATAGTGATAGCTCCCCATCGAATTCCATTTTGTTCGCTAAGTTGTTTCCAAGGAGTCACTCGCCTATCAAATGGGAGTGGGACTCTGTTACTTCCATAGGTCCAAGACTTGCTTAAAATGTTTAGAGCTCGGTAAATTCGTGAAGCAGGATGCTACCCTACTTATACATAGTCCAAGTGAGGATCTCTCCTCTAACGGATTATGGACCACCGGTGAATTGTATAGTCCTAGCCGCCTGAGCACAAGGAGGGCCACGACTCAGAATATGTCCGAGATGCCCACTCCGATTCCATAGCAACTGGTATCCAACTGGAACCCACTTACTAGGCCAGTTAGCCATTCCCCATGGTTCACGAACTAGGATGTGACTACAGTAACCCACACCGTGAACCATAGCTATTACAAGTTATTTTTAAATCTATAGCTATTTTATGGTGTAGCATAATTTTTGGAGCCATTTTTAATGCTGTGACATGTAATATAGCCCTGTGGTAAATGTTAACTTTTTACATGAAACATGAATTATAGAAATGAGGAAAACTCGGCTTATTGTTAAGATATACATTTGAACTGAGTGTGCTGAGCTGGATACTTTGTGTTACACATCGAATCTCAAATTAGTCTAGTTACAGTATATTCATTGTATATGTAGTTTTAATATTACATTTAAAGTACATATTTGACTATAATTTTTTTTTTACATTAAATATTAATGATATATGAACCCTATAGGAAGGTGCATGTTAGTTGTATAACTAGTGTTACTTAACCCGACAAGTGCCAAGGGTTGATATTTTTTACAGTCTTAAGATTGCTCTGTAATGCTAGTGTTGAAATATTCAATGCTTAAATACCTCCTTAGCCTTGTGTCCTGATACAGGAGCAGGGATGAGGTGAGATGAAATTATACGGCATACTTTTGAGGCTGGATGCCCTTCCTGATGCCAATGTCAGTTGAGGAGCTAATGAAGATGGAATGGTTGTTGGTGAATGAAATTACAGTAGGTAAGGAGGTGGAAGGAATTGGCTGTCCTGGCATTTTCCTGGAAGTGTAAATGGGAATCATAGAAAACCATTTTCATGACAGCCAATAATCGTAAATAAGACAGATTGTGACATTAACCCTCTGTCACACGCGCCGCGGAGTGAGAGTCCGTACTTCATTATTTGTTGGTACCATAGGCCGAAAATGCAAGGCAGAACAGGGTCCCTTCTTGTAGCTTCCTTCTGCAACAATGCAAAGGCGTGAGAATGCCTGAGTTATCGCTGAGCTGTCGATTACAGAAGTTTATATTGTCAACTGCAGATTTGCGGAGTGTGAGTCCGCAGGCGTGTATTGGTGAGTTGTTAATCTTACTCACTCTTTAGGTAAGTCATCTATTCTTCCGTTACTATTTATTATATTATTATGTCATTTTATTACCTACAAGTGTAGTAGTGGAGGCATTTTGATATATTTTCTACTTATGATTATTTACAGTGGAATAAACACGATATGAATGAATAATGATTTTGCGTCCTCTTTCCAAGGAGGTGGTGCGATTTATTCCGAGAGTTATGGATCACATCGAACATTGGTTCGACGACGATGAAGTTGGTGCAAGTGATGATAGTGATCATAATTCTTAGAGCGAACAGTCCACGTGTGAAGATGACGTGACTGAAAGTGAACACCATAAAATGTATGTTGGAATGGACGAGACCCAGTGGAATCATTGACCTGTAATGAACCGTAATGGAAGGATCAGGAAACCTGAACATAATATTATAAAACACTTCCCTGGAGTAGTAAGAATTGCCAAGAATGCTAAGACGCCAGTTGAAGCTCTGCAATTATTCTTTACAGACGAAATGTTACAAGAAATCGTAACATGCACAAATCGCTATATATACCCTTGTGTCATACAAGTCAAGAAAAGACAAAGTTGTATTGGTTCTGTCTACTTTCCATGAAGACCATTCTGTTGATGACGATTCAGATGGATCAAAACCCTCAATGATTACCTTCTATAATGACACGAAGTCGGGCATTCATAAGATGGACGAAATGAAATGCCTTACTCTGTGGCAAGAACATCACGACGTCGTGACTTCTTCCGCACGATATACATCAGTTAATAGAATGTAACTATTACAGTTTTATTCCAAGAAGTAAATTAATAAGAAATTATTGTTAATTTACAATTAGTTTTGCTAAGTCCTGTGATTTGCAGTTGATAACTTCTAATTTATCCGAAAGGACTGAAATGTTCTTGTAAATGTAGATTATATGTAAATTTATCAATGTAAATAAAATCAAAGTTAAGTGATTACGATGTAAGACAGATAGACAAAGAGAAATAAGAAATAAGAAATTCTTGGAAGAAGAATTGAGATGAAAGGAATGGAAGCTTACAAACAATCGCGGCTGTCAGTCCGCGTGCGTGTACTGGTGTTACAACAGAGCGTGTGTTTAACGGAGGGTTAAATACATTTTTATAACACATTACAAGAAGTATAATGGAATGTTTGTATGAAAGTTTCATAAAACGCTAGATTTTGGCTTCATATCAAATTAATAAATAAGGATGAACAATTTTCTATCTTAATTCTGGAATTTAGACATTCCCAATCATCAAAATTTCAATGGGATGGGTTTGCCCGCATCGCATGACACAGTTTTGTGATGTGTCATAGTTGGGTGAAAGCGAAGCATGGCTCTATATATACATATTTCACTTTCTTCTTATTTATTTCCATATTTGAAATTTTCTTCATTTTCCACTGAAGGCTGCTCGTGTACCCCCCTAAAAGTCTCAGGCGTACCCCTAGGGGTAGGTGTACCACAGTTTGAGAACCACCTTTATAGACACAGTGAAAAAACGTTGATGTTGTAATACAAGGATTATCTTGTTCGATATATTTATTTTACTTTCAATGTATTTGCAAAACTGCCCCTGCAGTCTAATGGTTGCGAGCCTGCCTCTTATGCGGAGGTTCCATATTTTTGATTCCGGCTAGGTCATGGACTTTCTTCCTGTATCTGAGGGTTGGTTCAAGGTCCACTCAGCCTACATGAGAACAGTTACGGAACTATCTTGTGACAAAATAGCGATCTCTGTCTAGAAATCTAAGAATAACTAAGGCCGAGAAGAGGATACAACATGCTGGCCACACATCATATCAGCAGGCCATTGGGCTAAGGAGTGGTCCCTTGATAGTCAAAGGCCCATCAGGGCTGTAGTGCCATGGGGTTTGTCTTTATGTCTTTCCAAGAAGTTGTAATTGTCACACAATATCAGTTATATCTGTCTTGCAATGCTGAATAACTCAGGCGATGGAGTGCTGACCTTCTAAGCTCAAGATGGCAGGTTCGATCCTGGCTCAGTCCAGTCTTATTTGAAGGTGCTCATAAGCGTCAGCCTTGTGCCGGTAAAAGATCTCCTGCGGGACAAAATTCTGGCACTGCGGCATCTCCGAAAACGGTAAAAGTAGTTAGCGGGACGTAAAATAAATAGCATTATTATTAAAAATATTTAAACTCTTTTAAAGCTTTTTCAATAGTGAAACCACGAGCGTTTCGCCCCAGTGTAGCAGTGGGCTCGTCAGTTTGATTCCTACACCTTTCCAAGACGCTGGCGGCTAGTGCACCGTTGAGACACCACTACAAGCCTCTTATGTAGGACAATTAAGTGATGGTGTACTAGGGGAAGCATCTGCATCCGCTTTAACATTATTATTATTATTATTATTATTATTATTATTATTATTATTATTATTATTATTATTATTTTCCAACTGAAGCAAGTTAGAAACCAGAACGGTCTCTCACAAAGATATGATACAGAAGGGCGAAATGGTGGCTTGATCACAGCCTCGGCTGCTATTCTTTTGAATGTGTGTTATGTTTATTCTTGGCAAATATCGTCTCTCAACTCGTGGGACTCCTCAACCAAGATCAAGGCTTAATACCATGACACACACTTCCTCAGGTACGATTGTAATACCGATTATCAGACTGTTCCCTCTCATACAACTACATTAACTTTATGGGCAGAGCCTAAATAGTACACTTTTGGCAGCCTGCAGCGCAAGTTGATGGGACGTTTCGTGGAGTGAAGTGCCTTAGCTTCTGGCTCTTGGAAAGTGTCCTCGCCTACTAATAGCATTATGTGAATTATACCTCTATTTGTCACGTTGAAGTACTTTAAAGGCCTGGGCGAGGTTAGCATTGTATCTTCCCGATCAGTTGTGTGCAGTTAAATTCTCAGCTCTGTCGGAGTTTGACTGAATTGAAAGCATAGAACGCCAGCCACCGGTATTCGTGGTTACCGGTACAGCATACAGGGGAACCCCTAGAGCTATACACTTCTGTTAATTGATATCAGAAAGCATCTTTATTTTATAGTCCGTTTGGCCTGTCTAACCGACGATTTTCTCGAGGAAAGCCGAAATTAGAATAGCTGTAAAATTAAACAGTAGCGTGTTTTTCTGTAGGGTACAGCTTTGTTCGCGGGTTATAAGAGAAATTGTAATGACGTTTAATATTTCCATTTTTCTTCTCTTGTTTACGATCGGAAAAATTCAAACATATAAATGAAAAACTTGTGCAATGAGATTCCTGCTTCATCAATGTCTTGTACAGGGAAGTTCTACATTCAACAAATCTCTCTTTAAGATTTGATCATTTTCAGTATACTGGAAGACGAAATAGGCTTCCTCAAAGAATAAATAAATAAAATAAAATAAATAAATAAATAAATAAATAAATAAATAAATAAATAATGTGATTGGTTCAAAGGGTTGAGGCGCTGGCCTTCTGACCCCAACTTGCCAAGTTCGATCCTGGCTCAGTCCGGCGGTATAATGAAGATGCTCAAATACGTCAGCCTCGTGTCAGTAGATTTACTGACTCGTAAAAGAACTCCTGCAGGACAACATTCCGAAATCTCGGCGTTAAATCAATCAATCAATTAATCAATCAAGCCATCCATCCACCCATGACCTTTGACCCCTGCTTCGGATATCCCCCACCTTCAACCTTCGCTTACCTTGCTTTCCAGCGTGGTTCAAGCAGCAGAATGCCGTGACGAAGCCCGAGCAGTGCCGAAGATGACCGAAAGGTATTTTAAAGCTCTATGTACTTGCCGGTGTTGCTGTTTGACAGTACTCTGTTTTGCTTTGAAGGTTGTGGTCATGCTTTTCGTTTCTGGTGTGGTGTTCTCAAATGAAGGGCGTGCGATGTTTATCGTGTTTTGACGTGCAGCTATCCATGTGACAGGACTGACAGGCAGTGTGTTACATCCTCGCGTGGCCTGACCAATTATCAAGAATACTTCTCCAGACCGCTTTGTTTTTCTTACTTCTTTGACGACCAGGATAATTATTGTCGGTAACTTTTATTTCATTCGTTTTTATGCTTCTCTACCGTTATTGGTGAATGGCGTGATAATTGTAACTCTTAAGTCCAGAAGAAATACCGTACACATATTTCGAAATTACACCTATAGTGTAGCCGGAGCAGTATTACAACTCATGAATACCACTCTTATAAATTAACATGTATTATACCAACAAAACTGATACTAAACATAACGAACGGACTGTGCTGGATCCCCGAAGAGCAGGTATACTAGTGTTACCAAATTACAATGGGTTCCATGAACAGCGAAAGAAGCCCTTCATACGCGAACCTTTTTCCAATCTACACTCAAATAACGTGCCAAATGGTATGCCACGAATGAAATCAAGTGAAAATGTATTTAGTGACGTTAATCATCAAAACGCTAAGATTGCTCAGCAGTGCTATGAAAATCGAAAATCACGTGTCGGTGAACACGTGGGGACGCAGAGAAAACCTCCTTTGTTGATGGTGAAGCCTATTCAGCGTCATGAAATGAACGGAAGCGTGGAATCGACAAAAAATGCTCCCAAGGTAACAAATAACATTAATATACATGCTGTTAATTCGGTCCCCGTAAGAGGGGATTGGACACACCATTCTCTAAAGGATATTTCACGATTTGAGACATTGTCAAGAAACTGTGTCTTACATTTGAATCTTCCTATCATGAAAATTGTTCGACCAGTCGCAGTTTTCTTTGTACCATTGCAGATAATTGAAATAGTATATAAAATGCGTTTCTCGCTTTATTTCTGAAAACTGTTAGGTGTATCATCCTATCTTTTATCTGGAAGCCTGCTTGTCCAAATTTTAATCCTGGACTGAGGACTTGATCGGAATTCACTCAGCCTCCTGAGACCGGCGGAATTGAGTAGTTGTCTGATGTGAAAGGCACTGGAGGTGGTCATGAAAGCCAAGTAATACGGCTGAGGGTGTCGTTACGTTGACCCTTTGGCACTGCAATATCTGCAGGCCATCTGGCTGGGCAGCAGTCTCCTTGGATGACCTGTATGTGTTACGGTTTTATGTATTATTTTATTAGCTATTTTTTTCTGTATTGGAACAAATAAAAGTACGTTTTAACCAATCGTTTTCGTAATATGAAGGTTCAAATATAGTGTACATCTGGTTTTATAAAGCCCTCTCAAAAACGATTGCTGAAACCAGACAATTTTCTCTCAGGGAAATAACATCTCCAGTCACCTCTTAAAAATCGGAACTTTTTTTTTTACCCTCTCTGTATAAATATCCCTTAGTTACGAGGTTGATGTATATTTTTTCTTTGTAGTCGTTAGTTTTTTCCTAGTGATCTTAACGTCGCACTAACACTAACAAGTCGTTAAGATTTGTCATTAGTTTAGAAATTGGGCTTACTGTTATTTACTTGGGGTAGCGTATTCTCCTTTCGAGAGAGTTACGTCGCACCGACACAGGTAGGTCTCATGGCGATGATGGGACAGGAAAGGCCTAGGAATGGGAAGAAAGCGGCCGTGGCCTGGCGTAAACATGGTAAACCACGGAAAACCATTTTGAGGGCTGCCGAGAGTGGGATTCGAACCCACTATCTCCCAGATGTGAGCTCACAGCTGCGCGCTCCTAACCGCACAGCCAACTCGCCCGGTTTTTGAGAGAGTGATATTGTTTCTAATGTGTCAACTTCCCCGCCCGTCTGGAATAATTTTAAGAAAACTATGGCAGAAACTCTCTGATAACCATTATCATTACCAGGAATCAAACCATATGTCTCGACAAACAGTAGTTTCCTTCTCTAATGCTATAATCAAAATTGACTTCCGACTCGTTGGCTGAATGGTCAGCGTACTGGCCTTCGATTCGGAGGGTCCCGGGCTCGATTCCCGGCCTTCATTGGTTAATTCCAATGGTTCGGGGGCTAGGTGTTTGTGCTGTCCCCAACATACCTGCAACTTACACACCACAATAACACGCAGTTACCTACACGTGGCAGATGCCGCCCACCCTCATCGGAGGGTGTGTCTTACAAGGGCTACACCTGGCTAGAAATAGCCGCATGAAATTAATTATTATCAAATTTGACGAGTGCCATTAGATTCAAACCTAGCAGTGGGCGTGCGGTTAGGGTCGCGCAGCTGTGAGCTTGCATTCGGGAGATGGTGGGTTCGAACCCCGCTGTCAGCAGCCTTGAAGATGGCTTTCCGTATTTTCCCATTTTCACACCTGGATAATGCTGGGCCTGTACCTTAGTTAAGGCCAAGGCCGCTTCCTTCGCACTCCTAGTCCGTTCCTATACCATCGTCGCCATAAGACCCATCTCTGTCGGTGCGACGTAAAGCCAATCGCAATAGATTCAAATCAGACAATTTAGGATAGTTGTCGGTGTTGACTGTCGACTGTATGAGTAGATCCTGTTTTACAGCCTCTGTTACTGTGGTATGAAGCTATTTAGGGATGGGATAGAAAAGTGAGTAGCCGTAATGAGAGCGAAAGTTCATATCCCGTTTACCAGAATGCAAAAGGTATGCCTGTAGATATGGAGGGAAGGATCACTGAAAACGTTTTCGAGGATTGCCGAGTATATTTAAAATATTGTGTCAGTATAGGCTACTGTCATTTTTAGATATTTCGATTTTTGTATTGTATGTATGTATGTATGTATGTATGCCAGTTTTATTCTGGGCCCTTGTGGTCATCTGGAATGTTGTCCTTTCAGCCAAGGAACCGGACTAAGGTCCAAAAATAATGTCAAGAAATAATCAATTTGGTACGTTTTAGAGCATGTTTGTGAATGAGCTCTGTTCATGTGGTACTCCGTTCTAATACTTAGTATTATGTACTCGTTTAAATAATAATAATAATAATAATAATAATAATAATAATAATAATAATAATAATAATTGTGTAGTAATTAGAATCATTTATTTCACCACCAAGCACGCTCCTGGTAGGCGGTGGAAAGTTAGACTGTGTAATGTCTGAATGACAACCGACATTTCACTTTCTTCTGCGGAAGGCATTTTTTAAGATGGAAAATCTCTTGAATACCCTGGATCTCCGGGCTGAGTGGCTCAGACGGTAGAACACGGGCTTACTGAGCGCAGGGTGGTGGGACTCAGTGTAGTGGTATTTGAAGCTGCACCAATACGATAGCCTCATGTTGGTAGATTTAGGGGCACGTAAAGGAACTCTTGTGGGACAAAATTCTGGCACACCAGCGTTCCTCTGGTACATCACCGTTTTCGAAAATCGCATAAGTTGTTAATGGGACAAAAACTACTAAAGTAAACCGCTAACCCTCACTGTTGAAAATATTCCTTTCCTCTAAAGCAGCTCTAAACTGCCGTAGTGAGAAAGAAGAACGTTATAAGTGTAGAGCCTAGTGTATGTGAGTACACCCTTGTTACTCATAATTCTACGGGTAGTAATGCATTGCTCACAGGGCATTCCTTCGTTATTCTGTGTCGCACTGCATGATTTACCCGTCAGGTTCGAAAGAATCGGAGTCACCCACTCCCCATACTTCTCGGTAGAAGCTTTCTGTTTGCATTTAACGAGTTGTTCAATTGTGTGCAGCAAAAAATGAGAGTATTTTTTTCATTATACCATCAATTAAAAACAATGTAGGGAGATATCATGAATTACTGTTTGATGCAATTCTCTCTCTACGACGATGGTCACGCAGAAAAAAATGCTGCTGGAATAAACAAACGCTGATATTAATTCTATGAAGTATCAATATTACTTACAGGACATATAGAATAACATTTGTTTATTTTTCGTTTATTGACTTATTTTCGGAGAAATGTGTTCGTTTAAGAAGGATATCTTACCTTTTCTGTACTGGCGTATTCAAAACTTGATATCACTGCTCCGCTGTCAATAACTGCGGAAGAAAGCGAAAACGAAATGTAATTTGCCTCTATCGTAGCGGTTTGTTCTTTTCCACGGCACGGTTAATGGTTCATAGCATGTTGTATTTTAAGGTGATCACACTGTATTAAAAAACAGGATTAGTTGATACAGTGGGCCTCGAACCTGAAACATCTCTGTTTTCCATATGAGTACGATGCCATTTCGCCTGAAGGACGACTTCTGGAGTGCTTCACCATTCAGTACTGTATATTATGTTCTGTCACTCAGGGAAGATGACCGAACTCGTAGAGTATGTAGGTAACATGCTTATCTTACTACGGACACGATGGAAATAAACGTCGTTTACATTTGCAATTATTGGTACTGGGGAGGCGAAGGTATCTGAAGACTCGAAGTAAAGTCATCATCATCATCATCATCCTTCTGTACTATTGCAGGTCTAGTGCACTATGTATTTCTTACATTGTTCGACTCCCATGTACTTTTCTTTTTGTGTTCTCATTAACTTCCTTCTTTCAGGTCGTCTTTGAATAGTGTCCTCATCCGTCCCCTTTTCTTCCCTCCCTCAGACAGTTTCTTCTGATCGCTGTTCTTATTAGACTTCCCTATTTCAACTAGAACCTTGTTAATAACCATATCACTCCGTTTAAGTATCCTTTGTACCTACATATCGACGTCTTCCAGTCTCTGTATTTCACTTTATTTGGTGGTCTAGGCCTCCGATCCGTACAACACTCTTTAGATGTAATATCCTTTAATTTTCTCGAAGTGAATGTGGGAGGAAAATTTAGAGGTGAAAAACATGTGGTGTCATAGTAAGCGCAACAATAAAAGTATGTATTAAGAATCTCTGTCGGCACCGTGGCGTAGGGGTAGCGTGCATGCCTCTCACCCGGAGGCCCCGGGTTCGATTCCCGGCCAGGTCAGGGATTTTTACCTGGACCTGAGGGCTGGTTCGAGGTCCACTCAGCCTACGTGATTAGAATTGAGGAGCTATCTGACGGTGAGATAGCGGCCCCGGTCTAGAAAGCCAAGAATAACGACCGAGAGGATTCGTCGTGCTGACAACACGACACCTCGTAATCTGCAGGCCTTCAGGCTGAGCAGCGGTCGCTTGGTAGGCCAAGGCCCTTCAAGGGCTGTAGTGCCATGGGGTTTGGTTTGGTTTTATTAAGAATCTCTAATGATATTGTTGTGTGTTTACTTCAGGGTATTAGCGTTATTGTTTTCCCATTTGGGATATTATTAGAAGTGAAGATTCGTAATTTTCTGGTTTGTTGCTGTGACAGATTACAGCGTCCATGGAATTCTGTAGATAAGAGCATAACACTGGACAGTTATTTAACACTTCACTTTCATTTTGAATCAGTTGTGGAGTATATTGGCATAAAGTCTACCCAAATTTGAATGCGTTACCTGCCCAGACAAGGGGTTAGCGATGCAGGCGACTCCTGTGTTTGAGTTTATTTACATGTACCAAAAAACTAAACCAAACCAAACCCCATGGTGCAACAGCCCCGCAGGGCCTTGGCGTACCAAGCGACAGCTGCTCAGTCCAAAAGCCTGCAGATTTTGATGTGTCCTGTGGTCAGCACGACGAATTCTCTCGGCCGTTATTCTTGAGACCACGGTCACCATCTCACTGTCAGATTGTTTTGTAATTGTAATCACGTAGGCTGAGTAGTCAGTCCTCAGGTCCAGGTAAAAGTTCCTGACCTGGCCGGGAATCGAACCCGGGGCCTCCGGGTAAGAGGCAGGCACTCTACCCCTGCACCGCGAGGCCGATATTACATGTACCACAGTGCAAAAAGACCGGCTTCTTGTATTTTGATTTGTCTCAACTAATATTTGGCTGTTTATTGATGTTTTTCTGTTTCTTTGTATTCAGTAATCCTATGGTAATTTGCTTTGCACATGAATAAGTAATGTCGGGAAAAGGAAGTTGCGGTCAGGTGAAAGGAAACTGAAACCACCTGCCACTACAAGCTGCCATTTAATTTTATTTTGTCCACGCTTTGCCGCACAAATGCCAACGAACGGTGAGCGCATTTCAAACGTAATGAAATAGGGTTCGATCCGTATATTTTGGCTACGTGCAACGTCCGCGCCTCCCTGGCCAAATAGTTCTTTTTGAAGCGACAGTTTTTAGTGACGGTTGTCTTTTTTTAACAGTAATGGATGCCTCGCAGTTAACATTACGGATAAGTCCCTACAGGATTTCTAGATTTAGCCTATGTCAGGTAAGTCCCCTGTTTTCCTCATTAAGGCTGTCATCCCCCTTCACAATTTACCTTATGCATGTGAAAATTGTTAGGCAGAACCATTCAGTATTCCAGCGAAGCACGAATTTATGTTAATCATTCTCGTGGGTGTTACATAGTAATTAATAATTTTCCATGTCTGCGCGGTTTGGGTCAAGTAGCTGTCTGCTTGAATTCCGGAAATAGTGGATTTGAAACCCCACTGTCGGCAGCCCTGAAGATGGTTTTCAGTGGTTTCCGGTTGTCACACCGGCAAATGCTGGGTATGTACCTTAAATAAGGCCTCGGCCACTTCCTTCCCACTCCTATCCCTTTCCTACCCCATCGTCGCCATAAGACCTATCTGTGTCGGTGTGACGTAAAGCAGATTGTAAATAATAATAATAATAATAATAATAATAATAATAATAATAATAATAATAATAATAATAATAATAATAATACACCTCACAGTTCTTAACTTTACCAACAAATAGGTTTATGGTTGGACTGATTTTTGGTATGAATAATTACTATGTACCATTCACATAACAAATTTTGCTTCGATGAAACATTTGTTGGGATCCTGTTATATGCACTCTTTTTGTCGTAATTTCGTGTGTGTTTTAAGCGAGAGTACTGCTCACTAGCTACGAAGGGTCCTATTTAACTTTGCAGACTAGAGAGTTTCATTAACAATTTTGGGAATGGATATTGTACTGTAAGTCCGACGTCTTCTTTTATATTTTTTCATCTTCTCAGAGGATATTGTCGGTATAATCAAGGTAGTTCGACTCCCCAAAAAAGTAATGTTAGTATTCTATGATCAAATTTCAATCGAGTGTATAAGTTACGATCCACCATAGGAGTAGAAGAGTGCAACAGCAGAAAATCCGAAATTCGAATGCTAACCGTGGCAGGAGCTGTGTAAAGATGACTTTTCTCTTCATACCAAGTTCAAAAGGATGCTACGATGGTTCGTTACATCATGTCCAGGGGCCTCTCTCCCCAAACACGTTCCAAATTATTTCAATTACAGCTTATATCGAAGATCCCAAAAATAAGTTAGGTTGACAGGCAGTCAGTGGACAACCAAGTCCTCGGGGTTCATTTCCATTGATTTGAATAATCAACAACTCCTTATAGCATCTAGACGTACGGATGTGTTATTATGGTTCTAGGTTACAGTTCTGGGGAATGTCGCTAACAAATATGGGGATGCAGATTATATTGCACAGTATTTCATTAAGGAGAACAATTTCCTTAGTGTAGTTCGATTCGCCAAAAAATCTAGTGAGAGATAAAAGTATTTTTCCATTTCAAGGTCTAGAAGATTTTTTTTTTTTTCGGAGGAGTAATGTATTGTGTTTTTCTACCAACCGCCTCCATATTATAAAGTATTGCAGCATCCTTTTCCTTCGGGCTGATTATATCGTAGTTTTGTCCCTCAAAATACAATCACTGTTATTTGCTTATTATCCCTACAAGTGCACAAAGGTTCCATTTGTATATTTAGGAACCATTGTAGACTGATTTCACCCACAATGTTCAATCAAAAATCAATCAATCAGTCAATCAATCAATCAATCAATCACTACTGATCTGCATTTAGGGCAGTTGTCCAGGTGGCAGATTCCCTATCTTTTGTTTTCCTAGCCTTTTCTTACATGATTGCAAACAAACTGGAAATTAATTGAACATCTCCATTGGTAAGTTATTCCAATCCCTAACTCCCCTTCCTATAAATGAATATTTGCCCCAATTTGTCCCCTTGAATTCCAACTTTATCTTCATATTGTGATCTTTCCAACTTTCAAAAAGACACCATTCAAACTTATTCGTCTACTGATGTCATTCGACGCCATCTCTCCACTGACAGCTCGGAACATACCACTTACTGTTTGCAAGAAATCAGCTTCATTTGCCGTATCACATCCTGTTTACAATGAATCAATTGAAGTAAGATGTCTGAATATTAATATGCTATTTTATATAGTAAATAACTGCACGTTTTAGGTATCCCTTGTCATTGTGGCAACCTGTAGAGTGCTGTGGGAAGATTTTCAAATTAACAATTATCAGTTTTTCACAGATCCAAAAATAAGTAAGGGGTGCCGAAGCTATCGACTCAGAGTTGTCGCATTTAAATACTGTTCCGTCAAATGCCACTGATCTCTGCTGCTATCAAACATCCTATCTTGGAACTAGACAATGCCACTAAGGTCGGTGCTTGATCCTGCATGTAGATTATTACACTTCTGGTCATTATTATTATTATTATTATTATTATTATTATTATTATTATTATTATTATTATTATTATATAATTCGCTGGGGCCATCAAGGACCACGTTAAGTCTTGTTGCATTTGACACTGAACTTGGCCTTCTTTAGAGCCCAAATTTCCCTCATTCTTTGTGAGTGGGCCTGCTTACGCTCCTCTGTCCAAGGGGCACCGTGTCTTCTCTTCGGTTGCTCGTCTCGGTTTAGCCCGTTCGTCAATATTTTCTTGCGGAAGAGATCTCTGTTAAGGGCGTCTTCACCTGAGATATGTAGCATTTGCAGGTCTTCTTTGGTATTTCTAAACCAGGGAATTGTGGTTTTGGGGTTTGAATCAAACAAGTGAAAGATTTCTTTAGTTGACTTTCTTCCGTCCATTCTTTTCAGATGACCGTAAAATCGTGCCCGTCTTTTTCTGATTGTGTCTGTAATTTTCTCTATTTTGCTGTAGACTTCCTTGTTGAATCTCTTTTGATGGATTCCATTTCTGTACATTGATCCCAAGATTCCTCTCAGAATTTTGCGTTCTCTTTTCTCCAGTTCTTCAAGGAATCCTTTGTTGGCATTTAGAGACAGGGTTTCGGCTGCATATAGAACTACTGGCTTTAGAACTGTTTCATAGTGACGTATCTTGGTGTTTTGGGAAAGGCATTTTTTGTCGTAGATTGTGCGGGATATTTGGTAGGCTATTTCCAGTTTGCGTACTCGCTCCTGAAGTGTTTCTTTGTCCAGTCCATTTTTCATGATGATCTCATCCAGGTATTTGAATTTGTCTACTCGGGTGATGTCCCCGTATTTTGTATGGAGTTTTGGTGGAGCCTCTTTGATGTTAGTCATTACTTCTGTTTTCTCAAACGATATCTGCAAACCAGTTTGTTCGGCAATTTCCTTTAAAATTTCAACTTGAGCTCTAGCGGTTTCTATGTCGTTTGAGAGAACAGCAATATCATCGGCAAATGCTAAGCAGTCTGTTGCGATCCCCTTGGATTTGGTTCCTATTCTCAATGGACTGTAGTTGGTTTTCTGTAATCTCACCCGCCAGGTTCTGATGATCTTTTCAAGAACACAGTTGAAGAGTATCGGGGATAGCCCATCACCTTGTCGGACTCCTGTTTTGATGTCAAAGGAATGCGAGAGACATCCGTGGAACTTCACCTTGAATTTTGTATCGGTCAGGGTGGCTCTAATTAATGCCAGCAGTTTCAAATCAACTCCAAATTCATTTAAGATGTATAGTAGGACTTCCCGGTCAGTGGAGTCGTACGCTTTCTTAAAGTCCACAAAGACAGACACATACTGCTTGGACCTTAGTGTACAATATCTGATGATCGTTTTGAGATTTTGGATCTGTTCAGCTGTTGAGCGACCTTTTCTGAACCCTCCTTGGTATTCTCCTATTTGATGTTCGACTTGTGCTTCCAAACGCTCCAGGATGGCAAGTGATAGAATTTTGTAAGTCACGGGTAGCAAAGATATTCCTCTGTAGTTGTTGATGTTCTTCATGCTGCCTTTTTTGTGTAATGGATGGATCAAAGCTATTTTCCAATCTTCGGGTAGGGTCTCCTTGTTCCAAGTTTCTTCTATTTGCTTTTGCAAGATATCAAGTGATTCCTCTGGGGCATATTTCCATAGTTCTGCTACTACTGAGTCTTCCCCCGGCGCTTTGTTATTTTTGAGACGGGCAATGTGGCGCTTGATTTCATCTCTGTCGGGTGGTCTGGAATCTGGGTACCTGAGTAAGGGTTCCTTGGTTTCAATGGCGCTTTGCGGTTTAGAGCAATGAAGTAAATTCTTGAAGTAATCTGCAGAATGCTGCAATTTTCTTCATTTGACGTCGCCAGTGTGCCGTCCTTTCGCTCAAAGCATAGAGATGGTGGTTTATAGCCAGTGAGTTTGCGTTTGAAGGCTCTGTAGTACTCTCTGCTTTCATTCTTCCTAAAGTTTTGTTCTATCTTTTCAATGAGAGATTTTTCGTATTTACGTTTCTCAGTTCTGAACACCCTAGCTGCTTGGGCACGTTGGGTTTTGTAGGTTTCCCAATCATTTTCTGATTTCGTAGAGTAGTACTGTTTCCACGCATTAAGTCTTTCTTGGAGGACTGATTCGCAGGTACCATTCCACCATGCATGCTTTTTGCTTCTCTTGATTTCTGCAACGTCTTTGGCGGCCTCAACAAGGAGACTTTTGGCGTTGTTAAAGTCACAGTCATTTGGTCTAGCCTTCTCCTGGAACTCCTCGACCCTTTGCCGAAGTTTATCATTGTCGAAGCGTGTGATCTGTTTGGTTGTCTTCCTTGTGTTTGCGGGAATTGGTTTGAATTTGATAAGAGACATATAATGATCTGAGGCCACATTGATGCCTTTCTTTACCTTGACATTCATAATCTCAGGGCTGTTTCTCCTCGAGATTGCAACATGATCAATTTGGAACTCTCCGAGAGCTTGGACAGGAGAACGCCAAGTCATTTGCTTTCTGGGTAGATGGCGAAAGTGGGTCGACATGACCTGCAGGTTGTGATTTTCACAAATGGACACCAGTCTTTTGCCGTTGGGATTGGTTCTTTTGTGAGCGGGTTTCTATAACTTTCTTGTACTTCTGTTCACGACCTAGTTGGGCATTGAAGTCACCCAAAAGAAGCTTGACATGGTGTTTGGGGATTTTGTTTAATTTTTCATCCAGTAGGTCCCAGAAATTATCAACTTCGTCTGGATCAGACTTGTTCTTATCGTTTGTAGGAGCATGTGCGTTAACTAGGGCGTAGGTTTTGTTCGCGCATTTAATTGTGAGTGTAGACAATCTGTCATTCACAGGTTCGAAATTTGCAACCGATTTAAGGATCTTGGTTCTAACAGCAAACGCGGTTCCAAGCATCACAGCTCCATTGAGGATTCCTCTTTGCGCTTTGCTCTTGAAAAATCGGTAGCCTTCGAATTCAAAAATCTCATCTGGGTACCTTGTTTCCTGTAGGGCCATTATGGATATCTGATTTTCGTGAAGAGCTTTGGTGAGGGTTTTCAGCTTGCCAGTTTGTGTAAGTGAATTTATGTCGAAAGTTGCTAGAAAGGTTTTAGATTTTGGCCTGAGTTTTTGACTCTTCGGGGTACACCGAGACGCTCCGACTCGTCTCTTGCATGATGTCGAGTCCCCCAGAATCCGAACGAGACTCGTGCGCCGTGGCGTTCACGACGAGGGATTTATCCGAAGATTTACCCCCTGGGGTATGTTTCTTGAAATGTTGTGCCATCATGCTTTTTGACTTGACTTTGCTTTGGACGGGTACCCATCCTTTTACAACTAGGGTTGTTAGCCCTAGAGGTTGCCTCAAGATGTTTTCTGGCTTCTGGTCATTTACCAGTCTTCGCCGTAACCCTGGCAAGGGACCAGTTTTTGTTTTTTCACGGTGGTATTTTATTTCTCTACTACCCTCTGACTCTGTTGGCGGCAGAGCCAGCGAGCTTCCCCAATTCCAATGGGACGCGGCCGATGGAGGTAACCGGTAAATCCCCACACGGGTTATTATTATTATTATTATTATTATTATTATTATTATTATTATTATTATTATTATTATTATTATTATTATTGGCGTATGGCAACAAGGTAGATACATATATACAAGTATATAATATTTACAAATATACACAGACAAGAAACATGTTTTATAGCAGAATGTCCAGTTAGGTGACCCATTGTATGGCTTCATCTGTTGGTTACAAAAAGTCACTTGGGCTACCTGTGTAGGAACGTCGTGTACATTCACTTACAATATGGAGGATCGTCTGCCGATTTGCACGACAGTCGCACTCTGGTGAGCGGCTTCGATCCTAGCTCAGTCTGGTTGTATTTCAGGTTATTCCAATACGCCATCCTCGTGTCAGTACTGCGGGACAAAATTTTGCCTCCTCGGCGTCTCTGAAAACCACAAAATTAATTAATGTGATGGACATCGAAATTATTATTATTATTATTATTATTATTATTATTATTATTATTATTATTATTATTATTATTATTATTATTATTATTATTGCCGCCTCAGTGGCTCAAGCGACAGCGTGCCGGCCTCTCACTGCTGGGTTCCGTGGTTCAAATCTCGGTCACTCCATGTGAGATTTTTGCTGGACAAGCGGGACTTTTTTTTTCTTTTTCTTTTTTTCAGGTATTCCGGTTTTCCCTGTCAGCCTTCATTCCAGCAACACTCTCCAATATAATTTCGCCAGTCACTAATCTTTGCCCCAGAGGAGTGTGACAGGTTTCGGCAGCCGGATCAATTCCTGTCCTCGCCGCTGAAAGGGGGCTTCATACATTCCATTCCTGATCCAGTCGAATGACTGGAAACAGGCTGTGGATTTTCTTTCTTTTCTTTTCTTTTCTTTTCTTTTCTTTTCTTTTCTTTTCTTTTCTTTTCTTTTCTTTTCTTAATCCGTTTACCCTCCAGGGTTGGTTTTTCCCTCGGACTCAGCGAAGGATCCCACCTCTACCGCCTCAAGGGCAGTATCCTGGAGCGTCAGACTTTTAGTCGGGAGATACAACTTGGGAGGAGGACCAGTACCTCGCCAAGGCAGCCTCACCTGCTATGCTGAACATGGGCCTTGTAGGGAATGGGAAGATTTGAAGGGATAGATAAGGAAGAAGAAAAGAAGCAGCTTAGGTACCATCCCGGCATTCGCTTGGAGGAGAAGTGGGAAACCGCAGAAAACCACTTCGAGGATGGCTGCGGAGGGAATCGAACTCTCCTCTACTCAGTTGACCTCACGAGGCTGAGTGGACCCCGTTCCAGCCCTCGTACCACTTTTCAAATTTCGTGACAGCCGGGAATGGAACCCGGGCCTCCGGGGGTGGCAGCTAATAACGCTAACCACTACACACAGAGGCGGACTGTGGATTTTCATTATATTATTATTATTATTATTATTATTATTATTATTATTATCGTCTGATCTGCATTTATATGTTGAAGGGAACCAAACTGCGTTCTCTTAGCTCTGAAATGCAGGAAATAACGACGTATGTGTACATTAATTCGTTCTTGTTGTTGGTTATGTCATTACTTTCCCTCATGACAGTGGAGCACATGCATATACTATTTCGTAGAGTATGGTTAGTGGTGGGAGCTGCTTTGAAAGCGTGAAATTCATTGGAATGGCAGAGTTCCACTGTTACCAACGTTTTCTAATTCAGGTAAGCGTGACTCGTTAAACGGACTATGAAAATAGATTCATTCGAATAAATTGAATGTTTTCACAAGTTGCTTTACGTCGCACCGACATACATAGGTCTATTATGGCGAAGAAGTGATAGGAAATGGCTAGGAGTGTGAAGGAAGCGGCCGTGGCTTGAATTATGGTACAGCCCCAGTAATTTCCTGGTGTGAAAATGGGAAATCACGGAAAACCATCTTCAGAGCTGCGGACAGTGGGGCTTGACCCCGCTATCTCCCGAATGGAAGCTCACAGGTGCGAGCCTAACCGCATGCCATCTTGCTCGGTAAATGTTGTCCGGCTCCATGGCTAAATGGTTAGCGTGCTGGCCTTTAGTCACACGGATCCCGGGTTCGATTCCCGGCAGGGAATGGTTAATTTCACCGGCTCGTGGGCTGGGTGTGTCTGTCGTCTTCATAATAATTTCATCATGACGCGCAGGTCGCCTACGGGAGAGCCGAACATGTCCTCGGAAATTCCCGGCACTGAAAGCCATACGCCATTTCCATTTCAATGAAATGTTTAACTTACGCGAGATTTATTTGATCATTACTACCTTATCACATTCTCGTCTTCTTGTTCTAAGAGGGTAAAGAAACGCTTCATATTAATATTTTCGCATTGCTAGCGTGTTCGAAACATTTCCATGGGAAATTGTCGCCGTGTACCCGAGAGTTTCTGCAGTAGCATCTCCAAGTTGCCGGGTAGAGTGGCTCAGACGGTTGAGGCGCTGGCCTTCTGACCCCAACTAGGCAGGTTCGATCTTGGCTCAGTCCGGTGGTAATTGAAGGTGCTCAAATGCATCAGCCTCGTGTCGGTCGACTTATTGGCACGTTAAAGAACTCCTGCAGGACTAAATTTCTCCACCTCGGCGTCTCCGAAACCGTAAAAGTGGAACGTACATCTCGAAGTTGAGTAATTTGATATCTGTTTGCGGCAGCCCCGAGAGTGCTAGTTTCCAAACTTCGTTTTCTTACATGCGTCGTATGCTGGTGTATAATAGAAGTTTCACGCAGACACGTTGCTTTAGGAAATTAATTTGCAAATTTTAATGACGATCCATTTTCCCTAAATTGAACTGAAAATTCCATTTTCACGTATGCACAGTGAAATACTCGAATCTTTTCTCGAAAGAAAAAAAGAAAGAAAGAACTTTCCACAAGAGTTCAGGATACTTAGCATTTCCAACTGTGATGTTTCTGAATCATAAAACATCTCATTTCAAAAATATTCCTTGCACGGACTGTACAGTAGCCTATACTTCCCTTCAACCATTACTGGAGTCTTTCCGGATGTTTTAAGGCTAATAATAATAATAATAATAATAATAATAATAATAATAATAATAATAATAATAATATGACCTCAGCTAGTGTGTGCAGACATTTGACGCCATTTATAGTGCTTGCGTGTCAATTTCGACGTTCCGTTCTCCACTACGAGATCGCAGAGAAACCAGAAGTCCATTTGGGTGACCTATGGCTGTGCTTTAATTAATTTTGTGAGGATCAACACCAAATGTGTCATCCGAGATCTTATAGATGCAGACATCGTATGGCATGGAGTGTTACCGAGCGAGTTGGCCGTGCGGTTAGAGACGCGTAGCTATGAGCTTGCATTCGGGAGGTAGTGGGTTCGAGCCCTACTGTCGGCAGCCCTTAAGATGGTTTTCCGTGGTTTCCCATTTTCACATCTGGAAAATCCTGGGGCCGCTTTCTTCCCACTCCTAGCCCTTTCCTATCCCGTGGCCGCTATAAGACCTATCTGTATCGTTGGACGTAAAGCAAATGGTAAAAGAAAAAAGACACGGTGTGTAGAATGGATTTTTTTTTCCTTCAAAAATCCGACTTCTCTGCCGCGTTTGAACCCACAGTCCAGGGATCTGTTGGCCGACGTTTTACTACTAATCCAATAATAATAATAATAATAATAATAATAATAATAATAATAATAATAATAATAATAATAATAATAATAATAATAATGTTATTTGTTTTACGTCCCACTAACTACTCTTTTACGGTTTTCGGAGACGCCGAGGTGCCGGAATTTAGTCCCGCAGGAGTTCTTTTACGTGCCAGTAAATCTACCGACACGAGGCTGATGTATTTGAGCACCTTCAAATACCACCGGACTGAGCCAGGATCGAACCTGCCAAGTTGGGGTCGGAAGGCCAGCGCCTTAACCGTCTGAGCCACTCAGCCCGGCTACTACTAATCCATAGAGGATGCTTGTGGTATATTGACGGCTGTATTATCAGGCTGCTTTATGTCGAACAGTGTTACTATATACTATATATGTCTCTTTCTAAATCAATGTTTATAATAATATCTTTTTGTTTCGCAGTAATAATATAATTACCGAGCTCGATAGTTGCAGTCGCTTAAGTGCGGCCAGTATCCAGTATTTGGGAGATAGTAGGTTCGAATCCCACTGTCGGCAGCCCTGAAAATGTTTTTCCGTGGTTTCCCATTTTCACACCAGGCAAATGCTGGGGCTGTACCTTAATTAAGGCCACGGCCGCTTCCTTCCCACTCCTAACCCTTTCCTGTCCTAACGTCGCCATAAGACCTATCTGTGTGCGACGTAAAACAACTAGCAATAAAATAATACAATTTAATGCTTCCAAGGGCATTCTACAAGCTTCTGATTATCTTTGTTGCCCCAGCAACTGTGTTAACTCGTTTTGATGAAACGTTAGTAGTATGCGAACCAGGACGGTGACATGGAGGAAGTGTTCGGCTGAAACCTTCCTGTTACCTTTTCCCCTCCACTGTTCGTTAAACGACTTTCAGTGTAGTCTCAACACTAGGGATTTGGCGAGAAGCGTAGGCTATTGCCCTGTCGACTCATGCGTCCGTGCCTCGTATTCTTAAGTAGTTCCTAACACGTCTCGCAAAACTTTCGACTGTTTGCATCCGGAAATACAACTGTTAAATAATGAGCGATCGCAACGCAACTTACAATATGTAAAAAGAGGGCAACTCAGTACCAAGAAAGTTTCATTGTAAACCGCTCCTGAAGGAAGACGCAATATGCGATACTTCAAAATGCCATCTGCATACCTTTAGAGTTTCATATTGTATTGTCTTGTTCTCATATGGGACGCTCACTAGAATTACTTGTTCGCGAAATGGAAAAGATCCAAAGGAAAGCAGCGCAATCTGTTCTGGGTAATTCGCGACAAAAGAGTAGCGTTATGAAAATGTTTCAAAATTTGGATTGGAAAGACTTGGGAGTAAAAGGTAAACAACTAACCGGGAATCTGTCACCTGGGCGACAACCTTAAATGCAGATCAGTGGTGATGATTGATTGATTGATTGATTGATTGATTGATTGATTGATTGATTGATTGATTGATTGATTGATTGACTAACGAGGGAAGTTTTTTTGCTATTTGTTTTACGTCGCACCGACACTGATACAGTAGGTCTTATGGTGACAATGGGACAGGAAAGGCCTAGGAATGAGAAGGAAGCGGCCGTAGCCTTAATTAAGGTACAGTACCAGCATTTGCCTGGTGTGAAAATGGGAAACCACGGAAAGCCATCTTCAGGGCTGCCGACAGTGGGGTTGCAACCCACTCTCTCCGGATGCGAGCTCACAGCTGCGCGCGAAGGAAGTATTTGTGTTCATGAAAATTAGTAGGAAAGCTCAAGCATCATCGGTGAAAACAGCTGTGTTGTATTTCTGCGTAAAATTACGCATTTGTTCAAAGAGTAACTTCGATTAGTTGCGGTTAGTAACGTGCTGCGCCGTTGAAGATCGTATGTGCAGCGAAGTTGCTTCTGTCGAATGTGCTGTCTGTTACGCGACGTTGTGTGTCGATCACTTCGTTCAAAAGCTCCAGCTTCATTTTAATACTGACTGAAGTTGTACGGAGGCAGACTCTTCCATGTCAACTCTTGAGTGTACGCTAGGTTACTGATCAGTGATCACCTTTTATATATTACACTTGTGTTGATAGTATATAATTAATTTCTAGCCGAGCTAGTTGACCGTGCGTTTACGGTCGCGCAGCTATGAACTTGCATTTGGGAGATAGTGGGTTCGAACACCACTGTCGACAGTCCTGAAGATGTTTTTCCGTGGTTTCCCATTTTCACGCCAGGTTGTACCTTAATTAGGGCCACGGCCACTTCCTTCCACTCGTAGCCCTTTCCTATCCCATCGTCGCCATAAGACCTATCTATGTCGGTGCGAAGCAAAGCAACTTGTAAAAAAGGTAATAATAATAATAATAATAATAATAATAATAATAATAATAATAATAATAATAATAATAATAATAATAATAAATTAATTTGGACGCAACGTTGAAGTTGTTATTATTATTATTATTATTATTATTATTATTATTTCTGTTGGGTGCTTTCCGACAATTTTCAACGTTGCGACCAAACTTCATAACATAATGTTATTAACTGTAACTTCTTGACGATACTCTTTGACCAAATGCGTAACTTCACAGAGAAAAGAACCCTACAGCCGCTTTCGGTGACCAATGTTAGAGTTTTTCTACCAAATCCCATGCAAATCAGAGCGTTCGAACATAAATACATCTCTTGTAAACGGTAAGTTCCGAGGTGTCAGTGGAGAGATTGCGTGGAATGACATGAAAGCTGTGGCCGAGGACAAATAGGGACAAATATTCGTTTATAGGAATTAGGGATTAAGGGCCGATGACCTAGATGTTAGGTCCCTTTAAACAACAATCATCATCAATTATGAATTGGAATAATTTACCGAGGGAGATTCGTTCGACCAATTTCCAACTTCTTTAAAATCGTTTAAGAAATGATTAGGTAAATAATCGATAGTTAATCCGCCACCCGGTCGACAGCTGTAAAGGCACATCAGTGGTGATTGTATGCATTTTCCGCAACCTGAGAATAAATTATGTTTAAAGTGACAGAAATCAAGATATGGTTAGAAGCCACGTTTACCAGTGTCAACTTGATAATAGTGAGAATGTGTGTAACGCTTGCCAGCCGGGCGAACATCATTTTATAACAAAACTCTTGAAATAAAACTGTTACTACACAGCTCTTAGATCCCATTTAGTGAAATGAGTTCAGGCGAGTGGTAAGTACGCTTGCTTGCTACTTATTCGCGTTGAATGTAACAGTTCCAGTGTTTTCGGTCGGAACGAGACAGTAAGCAGCAGGAGAGGTTAATGTGGGTCATGGAGTTATGGGCTATTGCGAGGAATTTATATAAATCTATTTGTAGCATACTTCAAAAAAAGATTATTACTGTATGAATAAATTAATCATGTACCAGTAAGACGAATAAGATTCGCATCCAACGCACTAATATTTTAATAAACTTAACTCTAACAAAATACAGAGTCAAAGTAAGTGCAAAACTCGGTTGTAGATGTCCGTGCGTTACTCTCTGAAATTACTTTGCTTGGTTTGTCGGAAAATATCAAATGACTTCTCTGTCCTATCCATCTCTGTCGTGCAGACAAATTATCTTCAGGAGTGCATTTTCAATCCTCAGATACACGGCCCTAAAGCTGTGAAATATAATCCAAGTAATTTTTCAGCTTTTCTGGTTAGCAAGAATTGTGACCTACTTTTGTACTTGACCTGCCATTATTGTCATGTTGGAAACTTTTGTTCTCCACGGGAAGTTAAGCCTGGAAACCTAGAGCCGGATTGTAAAGATTGCACATTTCAGTGGGCTCGGTCATCGGACAGATCTGCGTATGAGCTAGCTGGTAGAAAATAGTTCCATCCCTAAGTGAAGATTTCATTGGACCACAAAATAATCTTGTTGAATTTGTCAGCAGGAACCAGAAGTCATTTGTTTATAGATATCCTGCACAGAACTTTGAATGTAAGGAATGTTTGATTCCCAAATACTGGTTTGAGTTTCGAAACCTTGTGAGCAGAGCTGAGAAGAAATAATATGGTTAACCTGGACGTGGTTCCCAGTTCCGTTGTAGACGAAAGCCGCTCTGATTCCTAACATACAGGCCAAATTAATTTTAACTCATCAATATCGATATTGCAACTACATAAATCTTGCGATACACTTCACATGAAGCAACTGCGATTGGGAGTCATCTGCCAGGTTTCAGTGCAGTGTGTGCATGCAAGCTGTTCTTGAATACAGTCGTTATTACGTTTCTAAAGTACTTCATGTAAGATTGCTAGTTTGAAATGTATTCATCGTGCAGTCATAGTGCATTGCCAGGTGGAAAACGCTTCACGCTCATTGAGCACAGACATCAGATAGGGCCTTCCTAGGTCTTGGCAAGACAGTAGACTAGAATTATATCCCTAAGTGATGGCCGATATGGTTGGATGGTTATTTGTTGGCTTAGTTACGTGTTGCCAGGAGCTTGACATGGGGGTCGAATATAGTCGTCGGCTGGAGTTTTGAACAGTGCGATTGCCTCGGCGGACAAGGACAGCAAACAGTTCTATTCATGGCCAAGGAATAGCATTTGCTTCGTTCTCAGGACATTGTTGAGCTACTTGTTAGTAATACGTATTGTTGTATCATTTGGGTACCAGGGACACGTACTCTATGTATTACATATATGCTGTTTGCTTTACGTCGCACCGACACAGATATGTCTTATGGCGATGATGGGATAGGAAGGGCCTAGGAATGGGAAGGAAGCGGCCGTGTCCTTAATTAAGGTACATCCCCAGCATTTGCCTGGTGTGAAAATGGGAAACCACGGAAAACCATCTTCAAGGCCGCCGACAGTGGGGTTCGAACCCACTATCTCCTTATTACACGTACTATTTGATAACCATTCTTTTTTGATGTGCATTGGAATATGTATTTGTTTTTTATTTTGCAGTCTGCTTTACTTCGCACCGACACAGATAGGTCTTACGGAGACGATGGGATAGGAAAGGGCTAGGAGTGGGAAGGAAGCGACCGTGGTCTTCAGGTACAGTCCCAGCATTTTCTTGGTGTAAAAATGGGGAAACCACGGAAAACTATCTTCAGGACTGCCGACAGTGGGGTTAGAAGCCACCATCTCCCGAATGCAAGCTGATAGCTATGGGACTCAAACCACACAGCCACTTGCTCGGTTAAGTGACAGTTAATATCGTGGTTATAGCCGCGGCGTTCGAGGTCCATTCAGCCTACGTGATTACAATTGAGGAGCCATCTGACGGTGAGATGGCGGCCCTGGTCCAGAAACCCAACAATAACGGCCGAGATGATTCGTCGTGCTGACCACACGACACCTCATAATCTGCCAGGCCGTCGGGCTGAGCAGCGATGGCCATGGCCCTTCGGGGCTGTTGTGCCATGTTTTTTTGTTTTTTTTAAAAAGCCGCGGACCTCCAGTTTTACCTGAAATTCGAACCACAGACAAGTGTCGTTCCCTTTCAAAAATCTCGCATGCATTGTCTGGGATTCGCACCATGGTCGTCTTTATGAGATGCAAGAGATATCATTCGGATATCACACACATCCCCCTCCCCCCTCCATACACACACACTTTGTGTGATTAGAAGAAATTCCCCAAACGTTGAGGTAGCTCTAGCATGAAACGTACCCGGAAAGGTTAACTAGTTTCCCTTTGCTTTTCTCTTTGAACCGAAAGTACGTACTACGTATATGCATCGCTGCTCCCACTGTGAGTAGCAGCTTATCACTACATCTATAGGGATTGATTCTGTCTTGAATGCTAACGTATTACTCTGCACTATCCTTTTTTTCAGCAGCTTTCATTCATATACAGCTGTAAATGAGATATTAATGTGTGCTACATTTTGCTCTAATCTGTGCCAGAGGACTAGGCAAAAAAAAAAAAAAAAAAAAAAAAACCTGCATCCATCAAGTTATTGCAACATGCGTATTTTTCCATACAAGAACATACAAAGAATTCTCAAGAATTCTGTCTGTTGTCCTACATCCGAGATTTCGTGTCTTGTTCATTGCTGTACAGTAGGTTAGACTGCACGCTTGAGGTTTCCCGCTGAGGTCCCGAACAGCAGCTGTCCAGCGACTACGCACCTGTTGTTTCAGCCCAAACACCTTGCTAGGCTGCGGTCGGACCAGCACAGTTGCGCCTGGGGTGAAGTAGGGGTGTGCTTGCTAGCTCTTGGACCCAAACGTTCCGGACACCACACGCTCAGTTGTACCTGTTGTAGTAAAAAGGAGTGAATATTCACTAATTCTGCTTTATACTCTCATCCTAGATTAGGCAAAACTAAAGTAATTTAAAGTTTGGAGCAAACAAATCAATAATAGATTCATTTTTGAAAGTTTGAAGATATTACAAAATATATTTTCGAAATAAGTTTTGAAAATTGAATATTATTCCTCTCAGATTGTTTTGATGTACACTTCCTGACACAGAAAGTGAAAATTAGCAAGTCCTTGGGTACAAGCACGACCGAAAGGAAGGATCACAGTATAACAAAGATTTTTTAGCTACAGTAGTTAATATACACAGGTTTATCTACACTTTGCCGATAAAATGATGCCCTTCTATGCTTTTGGAACAAGTTTTAATGCTGACATTTGCTGCGAATTGCTCTAAACACTTCTTGTCCCTTGTCTAACATAATTGCTTGTTACAATTCAAGTACCGCTACTACGTTCAAGCTAGTGATCTACTGTATAGCCTATATAATATAATATAATATAATATAATATAATATAATATAATATAATATAATATAATATAATATAATATAATATAATATAATATAATATAATATAATATAATATAAAGTAAGTGCCAAGTATAATAAGTATATTTCAAACAAAACATCTGTCCGGCTTTTCTGGTGACCGTGAAGTTCAGAAGGAAAATTACATTCATGATTTACGATAATGGTTAAGAAGAAATTTCTTCAAAATTTAAATAGAAATTGCCATGCAAATTGTAATAGTGATGTTTTTTTTTTTTTTTCTAGGGGCTTTACGTCGCACCGACACAGATAGGTCTTATGGCGACGATGGGATAGGAAAGGCCTAGGAGTTGGAAGGAAGCGGCCGTGGCCTTAATTAAGGTACAGCCCCAGCATTTGCCTGGTGTGAAAATGGGAAACCACGGAAAACCATCTTCAGGGCTGCCGATAGTGGGATTCGAACCTACTATCTCCCGGATGCAAGCTCACAGCCGCGCGCCTCTACGCGCACGGCCAACTCGCCCGGTGTAATAGTGATGTTATAACGTTATTTATTTTACGTCTCACTAACTACTTTTACGGTTTTTCGGAGACGCCGAGGTGCCGAAATTTTGTCCCGCAATACATCTACCTACGTCTTTGAGCACCTTCAAATACCACCGGACTTTTTTTAATATATAGAAAAGGACCCTGGTTTTATCTCTCACTCTACTGTTGGTATGCATGCTCGACTACTGTGGTATGCATGCTCGGTAAATAGTCTCCTCTTCTTCATTAACGCGGACAGCTTGTTGGTTATCTTGCTCCATTCACACTGTAGAGTGCTTCCATCTTCGGCAGTACAATGGACCTCTTCGTAAACTTCCACTGTAGTTTTCTTAACGACGGTCGTACTTTCTGGTAACGTGAATTTCTTCCCCCATTATAAAACGGCTGAAGTACGTGGCCCAGGGTGTATATCAAGTACATAAAGTCACCAGTCCTAGGTCCTCCCCGTCCCAGCGTCTTCGAAGCCATAAATGTGTTGTTATAATATTAAAATACTGGAATATAAAATACATTTTCAGAGCTTGTAGGCTGTAGGCACAGCTTTAACTGCCGAAATGTCGCAAGATATTTTTATACTACTCGTCCGCTTAGAGCATGATTGAACTACCGTCCCGTCGGTTCAAGTTCCATTCCTAGTTCTGTCACCATTCATGCGAAGCCACGGAATACCATTTTGTTCTCAGTGCTGTCATTCTTATATTAAAAAGTTTTATGCGTATATGTTTCCGAATTCGAGCGTGCACACAATGCTTCATTCGTAATATAATTCTCAAGGCGTTTCTCTCTCACGAACAACACACACACGCTCAGTGAAAATCAACTTTAATCAAATTGGGTGAAATACCAAACTCTTCATTATTAAAGAAGCTGCATAAACTAATTTTATTCTTCAGACCATTACTTTGAATCCGAATAAATACTCACTTCCCATTTTAGTTCTTAGGGATTTAAAATATAAGAGAACAGCTCTTGAGAAGATAAATTTGGGAACTAGTACAATTATGGCTTCTTTATTCACGAAGTTCTTTTCACCCGGAACTCACGTTTAAATGCACAGTAGAATTTTGATAATGTATTATTATTTTGGCGATTTTGATGTTCGCCTGTTTTGCAGCACTTGTGCATACTTTGAGCACAATGACTTCATTAAAAAAAAAAAAAACACTGTAATGAATAGCAGTGGACTTAGATGGTTTAATAAGGAACTGTCTCGCAAAATATTTTAGCTTTGGGCTTCTCAGAATCTGCTGTTATAATTGTCTTTGAAACACAGCTTCTCTGTTTTCACATGTGTAATTACACCTAATGACTCTCATTACTTCTGTCATAATGTGCTGCACCATTGTTAGCAAACTTCACCTCTTCACACAGTGGTATGAATGAACTTCATCATATTTCAGAATGGATGTAATTTATACTGGGACCGAATGAGTTGGCTGTGCGATACGGTTGTGCATTCGGGAGATGGTAGATTCGAACATCTTGGATTCAGCAGCGCTGTACATGGTTTTCCATTATTTTCCGTTTACACAGTAGGCGATTGGAGGACTGTAAGGTCATGACAACTACCTTCCCAGTCCTAGGCCTTCCCCATCCCAGCATTCCCGAAACCATTAATGTGTTATTGCAGTGTTGACACAGTGGAATATAATATAAAAAGAATGTTCCGAGCTTGTAGGCTGTGTTCCAATTGAGTATCGAAACTCATAAATTGTATTCTGTATTCATCGTGACGCACGGAAGCTTACGCTAGAATTTGTGTACTGTACTTGGAAGAAATGACGAACATTCTTTACATAAATTTGGAAGTTTTGTTTGATACGTTTTGGAAGAGTAGCTTACAAGACGAGGAAGAATGCAACGAAATTTGTTAAGGTGCTGGCACAACACAGTTTTTTTCAAAAAACTACGCGCGTCAACAAGTTTCGCAATACCATCTTAAAAATAAGACATTTTGAATTCAGTCCGCTTTTACTTCCACACTATTGAGTTGATTTGGATATTGAACAATGATAAGACAATTTGTGCTTGATTTTCTAAAATGCTTAGAATTCGTTCTGTTAGTCGATGCTCCATATTTTATTTTACTATTCCAAATTTAGTTGAAGTCTGTAGCGTTCTGGCAGTATTAGTGAAACGAGATTGTTATAAACGACTTCAGCAATCAATCTTCATCTAGTTCTGCATGGCTCTCTTCTTCGTAGTATACTATCTAGTGTTGGACCAGTCAGAGCGCACCCCTGATTTAACACTAATATATGGAAACAACAAAGCTCACACCACATGGATTACACAGCGATACCTTCTTGTACCAAAGCAAGGAAAGATATGTACCCCTTTAGACTTCCCCATCGATTTATTTGTTTGTAAATTACAACCAGAGTTGGGAGGAATTAGTAAAAACAATTAAATTACTTGTAACATTACAACTCCTTGCTGAATGGTCAGCGTTGAGTCCTTCGGTTCAGAGGGTCCCTGGTTTGATTTTAATTGCGTCTCATTAATTCTTCTCACTCAGGGCTGAATGTTTGTGTTTGTCCCTACACTCTCCTCTTCATATTCGGACAACACCCCACACTACCAAACACCACAGAAACACGCCATAGTGATCACATCCCTCCACATTGGGTTTTCGTCAGGAAGGGCATCCGGCAGTAAAACAGGACCAAATCCTCCATGTGCTATACACTCGCACCCGCGGTATAATCGTTATTTTTACAAAAAATTACTCGTAATTTACTTCTTGAAATAAAGTTGTAATCGTTACATTCTACCGTAATTGATAATACATCGCACGGAAGCAGAAATGGAGAAAAGTAAATGACGATAAAGATAACTCTTTTATTTCTACTACAGCAGAACCAGTACCTTTACCAGTGCTGGATGAGGTACTTCAACACCTCTCCAGTTCTTCTAAAGATACCAAACTTATCCCATCGACGTTCTTAAAATTAATACTAGTGTATGTCTTCAAGTAGGCTACTCCTGCAGGGCGTCTTTCCAGTAAAAGCAAAGACTTTATTTTCTCCGAAGAGGTCGTGGCTTAACAATGAAAATGTTAAGAACCAATCATTTTATTTGTAAAGTAAATAGCTGATTGGGTATTTGAAACGCTAACGTCACTAACTAAAATAAAAGCGACAGGCAAACATAATTTCGGAAGTTCTACCTAGTGATGGTGGTAATGTTTGTATGCTAGAAAAAAGAAACAAAAATGAAATAATATATTTTTCATTTCAAACTTTTTTATTATTACAGCACCAAGTGGATAAAAAATGGTTTGTGATTTCCTTAATACTGGCGTTCTGTGAAATAATTTTAATCTTACGCATTACTTGTTGAAAAAAGTAATTTGTAATTGTAAAAGCAAAGCAAAGTCACCTCCTTACTGGCCATGAAGGCCCTTGGAGTGGTGGAAGGTAAAGGCTTCCACTATCCTTAACCACGGCACTTGGTTTGGATAGAGTGGTTAGCTCTACGCCCGGCCGCCTTTTCCTCCAGGAATTGTGTAGGCTGAGTGAATCTCAGGGCCGTGTGCACCTCCCGAAGTGGAAATCTCGTTTCTTAAATTATTCGTCTTCCTGGCGGAGAACCCAAACCACGTCCTTCCGGGTGAACCGAGCACGCCTTTACCACCTCGGCCAAGCAGGCCCTAATTTGTAATTGTAACTGAGTGAAATATTTCTCAGGTGATAGGAAGGAGAAAAGGGCAAGTATCTGGGAGGAATTTTATTGCACCGACACAATGATACACTGACTGACAGAGCAAATGCAGCACCAAGAAGGAGTGGTCAGAACTTTATGCCAATTGCAGGGTAGACTGACGTCACTGAGGTATGCTCATGATGTGAAATGCGCCGCTGTGCTGCGCACGTAGCGAACGATAAATGGGACACGGCGTTGGCGAATGGCCCACTTCGTACCGTGATTTCTCAGCCGACAGTCATTGTAGAACGTGTTGTCGTGTGCCACAGGACACGTGTATAGCTAAGAATGCCAGGCCGCCGTCAACGGAGGCATTTCCAGCAGACAGACGACTTTACGAGGGGTATGGTGATCGGGCTGAGAAGGGCAGATTGGTCGCAGCCGATACCCATAGGGATGTGTCCACGGTGCAGCGCCTGTGGCAAAGATGGTTGGCGCAGGGACATGTGGCACGTGCAAGGGGTCCAGGCGCAGCCCGAGTGACGTCAGCACGCGAGGATCGGCGCATCCGCCGCCAAGCGGTGGCAGCCCTGCACGCCACGTCAACCGCCATTCTTCAGCATGTGCAAGACACCCTGGCTGTTCCAATATCGACCAGAACAATTTCCCGTCGATTGGTTGAAGGAGGCCTGCACTCCCGGCGCCCGCTCAGAAGACTACCATTGACTCCACAGCATAGACGTGCACGCCTGGCATGGTGCCGGGCTAGAGCGACTTGGATGAGGGAATGGCGGAACGTCGTGTTCTCCGATGAGTCACGCTTCTGTTCTGTCAGTGATAGTCACCGCAGACGAGTGTGGCGTCGGCGTGGAGAAAGGTCAAATCCGGCAGTAACTGTGGAGCGCCCTACCGCTAGACAACGCGGCATCATGGTTTGGGGCGCTATTGCGTATGATTCCACGTCACCTCTAGTGCGTATTCAAGGCACGTTAAATGCCCACCGCTACGTGCAGCATGTGCTGCGGCCGGTGGCACTCCCGTACCTTCAGGGGCTGCCCAATGCTCTGTTTCAGCAGGATAATGCCCGCCCACACACTGCTCGCATCTCCCAACAGGCTCTACGAGGTGTACAGATGCTTCCGTGGCCAGCGTACTCTCCGGATCTCTCACCAATCGAACACGTGTGGGATCTCATTGGACGCCGTTTGTAAACTCTGCCCCAGCCTCGTACGGACGACCAACTGTGGCAAATGATTGACAGAGAATGGAGAACCATCCCTCAGGACACCATCCGCACTCTTATTGACTCTGTACCTCGACGTGTTTCTGCGTGCATCGCCGCTCGCGGTGGTCCTACATCCTACTGAGTCGATGCCGTGCGCATTGTGTAACCTGCATATCGGTTTGAAATATACATCAATTATTCTTCCGTGCCGACTCTGTTTTTTCCCCAACTTTCATCCCTTTCGAACCACTCCTCCTTGGTGTTGCATTTGCTCTGTCAGTCAGTGTAAATAAGGAATGGACTCAAACCAACTACGCTCTTAGGCACACAATGACTGGGTATGCTGTGCATGGATTTCATCATCGGATATGTAAAATAAAGTCTTTTCATTCGCCGGATGAACGCTGCTTTTGTGAACTTTGTGGTAAACAATGTGGGAGGTATCACCTAAAGGACTGCTTGAAAAGAATAAACTCTATAGTGAGATATAGTGAAGAAAATTAATCTGTATATGTATTTATTGTCCATTGGCTGCAATAAATCTATTATTATTATTATTATTATTATTATTATTATTATTATTATTATTATTATTATTATTATTATTATTATTATTATTATTTCTCATGTGACTGTAATTCAGTCCATTTACTTTCTTATTGTACTTTTCCCATCACTGATTACAGCTTCGTATCAACTCAACAAGGGAGTGCTTGGTTACAACGTTCAGTCTTGAAAGCGATGAGGTCCAGCTTCGCGTTTTATCAAGAATTTCTCTGAAGCTGTCGTTATTAATGCAAAACTTTAAAATGCGGAGAGTAGGAAATTTGATGTGTCAAACACGTCAGTTATTTGGGAGCTTCTGGCGTTTAATCAGTCAGTACTACCGAGCTATGCTTTAATCTTATTCAAACATGTACCAAACTTATTCGACCTATATTACTTGTCTATGCCAGACCACAACTCCTCTTCTTAGTGTTTTTTCTCCATTTATCTGGAGCCGGCACTAATATGAATTAAGCCCAGTTTTACGGCCGCGTACCCATCCTGACGCCAGCCCTATGTGTAGAGATGTATATACTATTGCATGTTACTGTAGTGGTTGGTAGTGTGGTGTGCTGTATATAAATGAAATCAAACACTCAGCTCCCGAGCTGGAAGAACTAACCAGTAGTGGCTAAAATTCCCGGTCGGGAACCGAACCCGGGGTCCATTGAACAAAGGGCCACTACGCTGACCATTCAGCGAAGGAACCGAACTATGACAGACCACAAATAACACGGATATTATCAATATGTTGGTCACTAAAACGTGCTATACAACTTTATTACACTTTTCACATTGTGTATTGGCAGCGATTTGACTTCGTGCGCCAGAGCCAGACAGTCGGTGGAGTTCTCGATGATCACTCTCATCTACCTTAGATATTCCTAGAATTCATTATTTAATAAGCAAACTGAACATTTGTTGTGCTGTCTGTATGAAGACTTTCCCCAAACATCCAGCGCCATTGTTACTCGTCCTTGCTTCTTACGAAATTAGCTTTATTTTATTTTGTATTGTGTGAGGTGTTTTGCTTCGTGTTTACGTAGTTTCTTTAGCCTTGTCCTTATTGAAGTTATTTGTTTCCTACCCTGGGAAATATTGCTCAAGCAATGACACTTTTGTGTTGGAGGACTGAGAAAAATTCACTCGCAGAGAATAGTCGGGAATATCCTTTAAATGTTTGTATTAATGTCATCGGCTGTGTTGTTAACTTAACACATGTAACAACTTATGTTTCATGTTTTATTTTATGATTTTCCTCTTATGTTGTTGTTTCAGTTATCAGTCCATAGACTGGTTTGATGCAGCCATCCTATCATGTGCTAAATTTTCATTTCTACATAACTATTGCATCCTACATCTACTCTAATCTGTTTGTCATAATTATACCCTGGTCTACCCCTACCGTTCTCACCACCTACACTTCTTTCAAAAACCAACTGAACAAGTCCTGGGTGTCTTAAGATGTGTCCTATCATTCTATCTCTTCTTCTCGTCAAATTTAGCCAAATCGATCTCCTCCCACCAATTCCATTCAGTATCCCTTCATTCGTGATTCGATCTATCCATCTCACCTGCAGCATTCGTCTGTAACACCACATTTCAAATGCTTCTATTCTCTTTCTTTCTGAACTAGTTATCGTCCATGTTTCACTTCCATACAATGCCACGCTCCACACGAAAGTCTTCAAAACATCTTTCTAATTCCTATATCAATGTTTGAAGTGAGCAAATTTCTTAAGAAAGCTCTTCCTTGCTTTTGCTAGTCTCCATTTTATGTCCTCCTTACTTCTGCCATCGTTAGTTATTTTACTACCCAAGTAACAATATTCATCTACTCCCTTTAAGACTTCATTTCCTAATCTAATATTTCCTGCATCACCTGCCTTGGTTCGAATGCACTCCATTACTTTTGTTTTGGACTTATTTATTTTCATCTTGTACTGCTTACCCAAGACTTCGTCCATACCATTCAGCAGCTTCTCGAGATCTTCTGCAGTCTTCGATAAAATAAGAATATCATCGGCAAATCTCAAGGTTTTGATTTCCTCTCCTTGGATTGTGATTCCCTTTCCAAATTCATCTTTGTCTTCCTTTACTGCCTATTCTATGTAAACATTGAAAAGGAGGGGGTACAAACTGCAGCCTTGCCTCACTCCTTTCTCTATAGCTGCTTCTTTTTCAAGGCCCTCGATTCTTATCACTGCAGACTGATTTTTATACAGATTGTAGATAATTCTTCGTTCTCGGTATCTGACCCCAATCACCTTCAGAATCTTAAATAGCTTGGTCCAATCAACATTATCGAATGCCTTTTTTAGATATACGAATGCCATGTACATGGGCTTGTCCTCCTTGATTCGATCCTCTAAGATCAGACGTAAAGTCAGGATTGCTACACGTGTTCCCATATTTCTTCTGAAGCAAAATTCATCTTCTCCCAACTGTTTCAACTTGTTTTTCCCTTCTTCTGTAAATAATACGTGTTAAAATTTTGCAGGCATGAGATACTAAACTAATGGTGCGGTAGTTCTCACACCTGTCAGCACCGGCTTTCTTGGGAATAGGTATAACAACATTCTGCCGAAAATCGGATGGGACTTCTCCTGTCTCATACATCTTACACACTAAATGGAATAACCTTTCCATCCTGGTTTCTCCTAAGGTAGTCAGTAATTCAGAGGGAATGTCATCAATTCCGGGTGCCTTGTTCCTATTTAGGTCACTCACAGCTCTGTCAAACTCTGATCTCAAAATTGGGTCTCCCATTTCATCAGCATCAACAGCCTCTCCTTGTTCCAGAACCAAATCATCTACATCTTTACCTTGATACATCTGTTGGATATGTTCCTGCCATCTTTCTGCTTTGTCTTCTTTCCCTAGAAGTGGCTTTCCATCTGAGCTCTTAATATTCATACACCTAGATTTCCTTTCTCCAAAGGTTTCCTTGATTTTCCTGTATGCAGCATCTACTTTTCCCAGGACCATACAACCTTCGACATCCTTGCACTTCTCCTTCAGCCATTCTTCCTTACATGCCTTGTATTTTCTATCCACTTGGTTCTTTAACCGCCTGTATTCTTTTCTGCCCTCTTCATTTCTGGCATTCTTGTATTTTCATCGTTCATCAATCAGGTCTAGTTTCTCGTGAGTTATCCACTGATTGTTAGTTGATCTTTTCTTCTTTCCTATCATTTCTTCAGCAGCCCTATTGACTTCATTTTTCATGACTATCCACTCTTCCTCTACTGTGTTTCCTTCAGCCTTTTCATTTAGCCCTTGTGCAACATGTTCCCTGAAACAATCCCTCACACTCTTTTATTTCAACTTGTCTAGATCCCATCTTTTTGCATTCTTTCCTTTCTTCAATTTCTTCAACTTCAGATGGCATTTCATGACCAACAAGTTGTGGCCAGAGTCCACGTCTGCTCCTGGGAAAGTTTTGCAATCCAACAGCTTGTTTCTGAATCTGTGCCTATTCACAATGAAGTCTAATTGATACCTTCCAGTGTCTCCAGGTCTCGTCCACGTATACAGCCGTCGTTTGTGGTGTTTGAACCAAGTATTGGCAAGGACTAAGTTATGATCAGTGCAGAATTCAACCAGCCGAGTTCCTCTTTCGTTTCTTTGTCTCAATTCGAATTCTCCTACTGTATCACCTTCTCTTTCTTGGCCTACCACTGCATTCCAGTCTCCCATCACAATTAGATTCTCGTCACATTTTACATATTGTATTAAATCTTCCATCTCTTCATATAGGCCTATTCTGTCGATTTCCTCATCATCCGCTGAACTAGTAGGTATATAGACCTGCACTATTGTGGTGGGCATTGGTTTGGTGTCTACCTTGACGACAATAATTCTTTCACTATGCTGGTCGTAGTAGCTTACCCGCTGCCCTATTTTCTTATTCATTATTAAACCAACGCCTGCATTTCCCCTGTTTGATTTTGTGTTGATAATTCGGTAGTCGCCTAACCAAAAATCCTCTTCTTCCTGCCAGCGTACTTCACTTATACCAACTACATCTAACATCCATCTCCCTTCTCAGATTCTCTAACCTACCACAACGATTCAAACTTCTAACATTCCACGCTCCGACTCGCAGAATGTCAGTGTCCATCTTCCTGATGATTGCCCCCTCGCGTGTAGTCCCCACCCGGAGATCCGATTGGGGGACTAGTTTACCTCCGGAATATTTTATCCGGGAGGAAGCCATCATCAGTACATCATTCATACAGAGAGAGCTGCATGTCCTCGGGAGTTAGTTACGGCTGTAGTTTCCCATTGCTTTCAGCCGTGTAGCAGTATCAACACAGCTAAGCCATGTTGAGTATTATTACAAGGCCATATCAGTCAATCATCTAGACTGCTGCCCTTGCAACTTCCGAAAGGCTGCCATCCCCCTTTCGATGAACCATTCGTTAGTCTGGTCTCTCAACAGATACCCATCCGATATGGTTGCACCTGCGGCTCGGCTACCTGCTTCATTGGGACACGCAAGCTTCTCCACCGCGGCAAGGTCACATGGTTCATAGGGGAGGCTTTCCTCATATTTAAACGTTTTATATTCTACTCCTGAGCCGAAAACGTATCATATTGAAATGATTCTGTACGAAGGAATTTACTTGCAAAACCTGTCACGGTGACAAGTGTTCTGATAGATTTTGCTGATAGCGACAACTACGTGGGCTTTGGATAACTTCTTTTCAAAAGCTGGTTATGAGTGGTGATTTCTGTTTCAAGGAGGAAAGCGACGATATTGTCTGTCCTATTGTAGCTGAAACAAACGTAGATCTTGACAGATCAGTGTTCACAGCTTTCATACTGCAAATGAAGTGCAGTTTTAGAGCAAGAGAGTTTGATTCTGAAATCAGTGACTTAAAATGGGAAGTGTGCTCTAATTAGGCTTTTATACTGACTGCAATCAGCCGCGTGCTGTTGGGGCCGGATTCGAAACCCGGCAAGTCCAAGGATTGTATCCCTAAACTGAGGGTTGGAACAGGGTTCATTCAGGCTTGTGAGACCAACTGAAGAACTGTCATAGCATGCATCATACCTGATCAAGAAAACCATGCAATGCGGCTGAAGATTTCGTTCCGCTGACCACGTGACACTCCAATGTTTACTGGCCACCTGGCTAGGCAGCAGTCAACCTGGTAGGCCAAGACCTTAAACGTGCTACACCCACAGTATCCGCTGCCTGTCTTAAGAGGTATTCGAGGCCTACAGAGTTTTTCACGCCCTTCGTGGCCCTTGCCTTTCTTTGGCCAGTACCTTCATTTTCTGAAGTGTCGGACCCTTTATATTTTTGCGTCTGGTTAGAGTTAATAGAGGATGGTTGCCTAGTTGTAGGCCTACCTCCTCTTAAAACAATAACTACCACCACCACAACCACCACCACCACCACCACCACCACCTTAAACGTGTTGTATGTAATACATTGGAGGATATTGACTACAAACAAGAGATTGTAACACACATTTGACTCACACAGGTTAGATATAATGAAATCTAAAACACGCAAGATTTCTTAATGTGTATATACTGTACAGAGTTTTCCCCAAAATGCGGAAAGAAATCGGGGCGTAGATAGTACACCCCAGTACAACACAAATCACACTTATGAACATACGCCGTGTAGTCGATCATTTATGAGTTACGGACATTCCAAAGTTGTATTGGCACTTCCTACTTCGAATAGCTGTAGCCATGTTTGTGTACAAGAAGTGCCCAAAATGTCTCACAAGTTTTGGTGGCTTTTCGGCTACTAAACAGCCTACTTTCGAGTGTTGCTGGAAATCATGCATAGCATTATCAATGAGAGAGGTTATTTTGGCCATTAAGGAAGAACAGGCTTCATCGACCTGGTAATGACTAGATGGGTTGATAAATTAAATTATACGAAACCTGACAGAATTCCTAACTCCAAAATTAATACGAAGTATTCCTTCCATTCCAGCTTATAACATAAAAAGGCATAACTTGTAAATGATCGACCATAGGACGGTTTTTTCACGCATCAATCAGGACTAAATCTTACAGGAAAACTCTCATTTAATGCGTCTTTCAACAGTGGCTGGTCACTGGACCATGTGATTATCTGGGCCAGTGGAGTAGTTTCCTTGGTATGTCTCTTTTGGTATGGCAGAACTTCCTAGGCACCTTGTTAATGTTCCTCGACTTTCCCCGCCCATCCTGCGTGTGTGGAGTGCGTGTGAGTGGCCGAAGCTTTGTTGAAAATTGCATTACGCTCCCTCTGCGCACTTTCCCATAATTAGCTGTAGGCCTAAACGCGAACTTCTTGCTGGATCCTCGCTAATTACAATGTATCGTTCATACTGATCACACAAGCTACTGCATGTCTTTTGTTCTCAGTTCACGGCCGGTTGACGTGTTTATCTCCAACACAGTGACTAAAGGAGAATGTTTTCAGCTAGAAATCGCAGCTCTATGACGCTCAAGAATAGACTGTTACAAATTTTCTTCAAGTCGCCACTCTGGTAATTTTCCCAAATTGTGGAGAACCTGAGCTATTTCCTTCCAAGAACTTGATTGTGTTGTCGCTTGAAATGACTTGTCAGTACGAACCTTCTGTATACATACAGTAGAAAGGCTCTCTGGTAAAAATCCTGTTCAGAGGAGGCGGCGGCTTAGCAGTTGCAGTTTCGGAATTTGATTTTGGCAGTAAACAGTAAAACGCAGAATTTAGAAAAATGATAGATAGTATTATAATTACAAGTCCTGAAGTACTGTACTTTATCAAAAAAAAAAAACCAACGTCCACACAGTCCGTGAAGGCCTTTGGAAAAGTGGAAGTTAAACGCTTCTTCTGCTTGTAGGACATACATACATACATACATACATACATACATACATACATACATACATACATACATACATACATACATACATACATACATACATACATACATACATACATACATACTGGAGAATTGATAAAGACCTTTTAGCTGGCTGTGTTGTCGTTAAGTAAATATTCGGCTCGGTGACATATTTTGTTTTCTGAACCTAGACAAAATTTCGCCATATTGAGTCGTGTGTTTGCATTAAACCTACGTCAGGCATTCAGCACCCACATTTGAAATGACAATCTTGTATGTTAACTAGCTGATATACCCGTGCTTCGCTACGGGATTCTCAGAAAGACTGTCTTTGTGGTTTTACTAACTGAAGTCAACATAGTTCATTACAAAAACGTCAGTAGGAATGTAGCGATTAAAAGCAGTGTTATCATATAAAATATTCGATCAAATTAAAAACCGCACATTTTCTCACTTTTAATGAAAAGTACTACGGTGCCGATCTAACAGTCCAGAGTTCCAGAGCTAGAGGGACCAGGCCGCAGACAGCCGTGAACGCTTTTCTGCCATTATTCCGTTAAATATGCACACTGTTTGTTCCAATCAGTGCCTCAGAGTAGGGATTGAATAGCTCGAATGCTATGATGGACCAGTGTGTTACGTACCAGTAGTATCAGAAAATGTATGAACCAGAGAAATGACATGCTAAGGAAGAAAGTTATCAACTCCCCAGCTACTTCCCGCCAATATTCAAGCAGGCTGTTTACATTCGGTACGACCGGGCGAGTTGGCCGTATGGTTAGGGGCGTTCAGCTGTGAGCTTGCATCCGGGAGGTAGTGGATTCAAACCCCACTGTCGACAGTCCTGAAGATGGTATTCCGTAGTTTCCCATTTTCACACCAGGCAAATGTTGGGGCTGTACCTTAATTAAGGACAAGGCTGCTTCCTTCACACTCCTAGCCCTTTCCTGTGCTATCGTCGCCATAAGACCTATCTGTGTCGGTGCGACTTATAGCAAATTTTAAAGAATTACTCAGTACGCAGCAGTAATCCTACCTATCGGAGATGAGTGGCAACAGAAGACACAAAGCACATCACAACAAATAATGGTCAACGTAATGTTATTGTTGATCAATTTTATGAGCTTTCTATATTTTAGTCCTTCACATTTAGTTTTCTTTCGACTCTGTGATATTACGGCGTATTATAAAATTATTTTTAGCGTAGACAATAGTTCCTTATTCTACGACTTTACACATGGATTTTTATTAAATTCTGTTTACCCATTTTCTCGTGACTCGGCGCTGATATGAACTTGGTAACAAAAATCCAAATTCATCAATATCTCTGTGATCATAGCCGGTACGGTAAAAATGTATCCGGCATAAATGATCGGAAATTTAATACTATATAACTTTTATTTATGTAGTATTTATCGATACGATCGATAACAACACAAATATTTAAGGAATGATTTTAGGCCTTCCCCTAAGGTACTATTTCACTCAGCGTGAAAAAAAAATGTATGGCCTAGATTGTGGCGACTTATTCCTCGCGATGAAGGCTGCTCGGTGAAACCGACTTAGTGTGATATTGCCCTGTGGCATATACAGTAATAGAAGCATTTGATGAAAACTCAGCTCGAAAAGGAGTAGAATGCCCCGTTTGTTTTTATTACGTGAATAGTTTCACTCCATTAAGAGCGGTTTAAATTACCTTCCTCGTTCACTCCTCAAAGCAAGCTGACCCGCTTTATCCTGCTGTACGCTCCAACTTAATTCCAAAGATAATGTGGACAGAAGTTCATCGAACCTCCGAGCAACGATTTCCTCAGATGTTAATTGGGAAAATGTTTTCCGAAGATAAGGTACTGTACAAAGGTTTGAAGCCTCGTTTCGGACATGGAGTTTCTTTTATAGAAGATTATCTTGATTGTTTTCGAATTCAGCATTAGGCAAGGGCAGAATATGCTAGTAGGACCGAACACATTGTAGAGAAAGTTTAATAATCATTTGCATTTCATGGATGACAATAATAATTGCCACTAGGGCATGGCGCATTACGAACATGTATCTCTCTCAGGAAGAACTATTATCGTTGGACAACACTTTACCATTAAAGAATATGTTATGAACGTGTTTACCGAGTTAGTTAGCCGTGCGATTAGGGGCGCGCATCTCTGAGCTTGCATTCGGGAGATAGTGGGTTCGGACCCCACTGTCGTCAGCCCTGAAGATGTTTTTTCCGTTATTCCCATTTTCACACCAGTCAAATGTTGTGGCTGTACCTTAATTAAGGATACTGTCGCTTTCTTCCCACTCCTAAGCCTTTTCTATTACATCGTCGCCATAAGACCTATCTGTGTCGGTGCGAGGTAAAGCAGATCGTAGAAAAAAAAAACACGTTAAGACTGCATTTAACAAGCTTTTGCTAAACATAGCCCTCTATTACAACGGGGATATTTCCAGTTCCTGTGCGAAATACTACTACTACTACTACTACTACTACTACTACTACTACTACTACTACGTTTGCTTTAGAATGTAAGTTAACTGTGAGTGCAATGTATTTATTTTCTCAGTGCAAAAAATATTATATGAACGTTGTTTAAATGTTTCGGGTTAATCAGTGTTCTCCGATATTTTCAGTTGTAACTGATTTTACATATCATTGGGAACTTTACTTTATTTCATGAATTTCACATCAGTACCCAATCTTTCTCGAGAAAAGAAGAATCCTGAAGTATCTGGACTCCGAAGCTAAAATGATTTTCGTAGTTAATAATAGGGATGCCATAATTTATCGGTTGAATTCAACTGTTGACTAGCAGCTTTAGGTAAAATTTTACTTAATTCATGGTTTATCGCAAAAATCTGCTTTGTGTTCCCTGCTGCCATTCATTATTCTATTTTAAAAAAATGAATTTCATGGATTTCGTATCAGCATATATTTTAGCAATGACAAAGCTACCCTAATACCAATGTTACGGTCACACCGTGGTCTACGTAGGCTTATTACGATAATAGTTTTCCACCCAATTCTGCCTCGAGTTAAAGCGCAAGGGTCTGTAAAAATACCGAGTAGAAGTAGATAAAAATCCTGCCGCCGGATCCTACACGTAGTTTTCTATGGTTTCCCTACTTCAGCTCCAAGTGAATACCACGACGGTATCATAGGCTTCTGAAATCTTTACGAAGGGAATTATTATCTAGTTAATACTTTCGTGTGGCTATTTCTAACCGAGTGCAGCCCTTGTAAGCCAGAACCTCCGATGAGGGTGGGCGGCATCTGCCATGTATAGATAACTGCGTGTTGTTGTGGTGGAGGATAGTGTTATGTGTGGTGTGTGAGTTGCAGGGATGTTGGAGACCGCACAAACACCCAGCCCCCGGGCCATTGGAATTAACTAATGAAGGTTAAAATCTCCGACCCGGCCGGGAATCTTTAATAATAATAATAATAATAATAATAATAATAATAATAATAATAATAATAATAATAATAATGCACACGCCCCACGCAGCAGTAGTAGTAGTAGTAGTAGTAGTAGTAGTAGTAGTAGTAGTAGTAGTAGTAGTAGTAACACGAGAGCCATTTTGTCCAGCAGACAAATTTCTCATGCTCTTTAAGTGCACATGGCTGTTACACGAAACAACAAACTGCCGCTACAACCACCACCAAAAAGTATGAATTCGCGTTGGCTATCTTTATTGGCAGTTATTCTGAAACGATGTCAGTTGCTTATAAGCCTGTTTCATTTCTCAACTGAATATCATTTAATCGTTAGCGACCAGTGTGGTCTTAAGGCTTGAAACATCTTTGTTTTACCTGTGCTTTGCTGTTAAGGAAGGGTAGATCATTAACTATATAGCTTCTTGGCAAATAAGAACGTACTTATAAGCTCTTGAATACGGAATGAATATTCACTTTTCTCTGAAAGTTCTTCCGTGGCCACCGTCGACGATCTTCTTAATGATCTATCGGTCCCCCTTGGGTGTCACTGTGCTGACAGCTGCTTGATTTATATTGGCGAATTGCAAGTCGTGTTCAACCGTTTACTCACACTTGAAAAAAATGGCATGGACAGCGTAGAATATGTGATAGTACATATATCACACCCCCGAATTATATGTAGAAGTTATAGATATTATTGTCAGTATTCGATTTATTATTATTATTATTATTATTATTATTAGTAGTAGTAGTAGTAGTAGTAGTAGTAGTATTTCATTTGTATATTTTGCCATTTATATTGGTAAGCTGGAAGATATCCACATATGTAGGTATGAGTAATTTGTTTTGCACGAGTGGGAAAACATTGCTTTAATAACTCTGGTAATTTGGTTGAGTCATGTGGATACCCCAGTGTTTGTTGTGATGTACTTGTGTCGGGATATTCACTGAGTCATGTATATATCCCACCCTGATGAGATGAGCTTGTTGTTGTACCAGGGAAATTCGATGATTCATGTAAAACTCCCAAGTGATTGTTTAACTCTTGGGAGAAAGGAGAAGTTCAGGGCATGTCTTGACAAGATGTTCACTCATGATTGGCTGGCAAGGACCAATCCAGACGTATCGTCTGAGAGGAGGGGGATGTTGATGTCTATATAGGTTGGTCATACGGCGGCAACCGAGGTGATTGTAAGGGTGATTGTAATGTAACTACTACAACTACAAGCAGTAACACTGTATGAAGGAACGACAACTGACACACTGTACGGGAAGGAAGTGGTGCTGATACACGGTACTGGAGTGACACGGCTGCAATGGACTGGACTTCAAACGTTCGTGGAACGTAGTCTTGTTATGTTCTTGGAAAGTGGCTGATTGTGGAGAGTGCTTGCGCATTAAGTATTGTAGCACTTGTGGCGACCTGGCATTATATGTTGGTGAAAGCTATCTCAGACTTTCCATAATTTATGTTGAGGATCGACAGACGTGTGTATATATCTTTACAACAAGTGTTAAAATATGTGAACATAGTAGTACAAGGTACAGTATCTGCGTGATGTGATAACTGCCGATTATGAGAACGGTAACTCGAATTGATATAGAGACAGTGAAGGGTATTTATCTTCATACATGTACATTGTTCATCGGACTATCTACAAATGGTAGCTTAGTTCTCGCTTTCGTTTTCCCACGATTTTCATTATTGTTGTTGTTGTAAATATGGAGTCTTCCAGCAGTATTTTATGTGTGTATTATATGCATAATGTTGTATGTTGATGAGGTGCTCATGCACGGAATTTGTTAAGAATATAGTTAGCTATTTTAGAATCAGTGTTATTGATGAACCTAGGTGCAGTTCCTACCTATTTAGTCGTTTTCAGGAGGTTAGGTAAGGCCTGCAGCAGATGTACCAGTACACAGCATTATGTACACCCCCTGGGATATAAAGTTTATCATGCTCTTATCTAAATTGAGGGATCCATTCTGGTGAACTCTGGCGCCCATACTACGGACATTTCGGTTAATTATGCTTATTAATTTTATTAAGTTTTTGAGTAATTTTATTTATATATTTTTATTCATGATTTTATTTATTATTATCATCAAAAAAGTTACAAATAGTTCAGGAATATGCTGTTAATTATTCTTCGTGGCGCGCTGCTGATAGATATTTTTCTCAGATATTTTTCTCCACTTTGAAACTTCTAATTTACGATATGCCATTATGAGTGATCGCCATTCTGCTCTGGAAATGTCAGGTGCTGTACGGGGAGCACCTCACATAATTTGGATGAATGCTACTAGTTTGCACTCGCTACTGCTAGGTTAACCAGTTCCCGTCACTCGATGCCCGCAGGCAAGACAGACTTGTTGCATAAAAAGGTGTTCATTTTACTTTCGGTAGCCTTCTGCTAAACGATTAATTTGTCCTGTAAATAGCGTTGCAAATTTCGACTGCATTATTTTCTACCATAGACCACATTTTGGCCTTAATCGTCTCAGTGGGTTTCGTTCAACTCTCTAAAGAAATTGAGGGAAAATAGTTATCTTCACATCAGAGGTATTTAGTCCATTAATAATTTAATTACTTCCCCTTCATGCTGTTAAGCCTTTTCCGACCTTAGAATTCAAATAAGCTCTTCTTGGATCGACCCTGTCCCTTCTTCCAACAGGATGGTATTTAAGGACAAGCTTTGGTATTCGATTACCCTTCATCCTTAGAACACAGTCTCTTCAATTTCTCACATTCTACTTTCCTGGTTTTGGCATACCCTATGTATTAGCTCCAAATCGTATTTTCTTTGATTGGGGACGTGATAGTGGAGTGGCATAGTCGGTGGCTTCTCACCAAGGCGGACGGTGTACGAATTCCGGTCAGTGTATTTGGGATTAATGAAATGAAAGGCCACGTCCCAATGATTTAAAATCCACGTAAAACAGAGGGTTCCTTGGCAGTGCTGTATTTCCTTTTCTTTCTTTCTTTCTTTCTTTCTTTCTTTCTTTCTTTCTTTCTTTCTTTGTGTCCAACTTAAGATGCAGTTAAGATCCAGGTAATAGGCAGTTCTTTTTTATGTGAAGGATTTATCTGCCCTTTGTACAACCCCCAACCTGGAGAACCAGAGACTCTTCTGGGTCATCATACCTTAGTCGACAAGACCCAGTTTTAAGGCGCCATGTACTCATTCTCACCTATCGCACAAGGGAGTAAGATTTGCTGGTTACCTTAACAGATGGGCGATCCACTAAAGCCTTTCTTGATATTTAACGGTTGCACTTGCTTTGCGTCAGTCTTCTTATTCTTTTTCTACCGCTTTTCCCACACCTGCGGGGTCGCGATTGCGAACTGTGTTCCACATGTGTATTTGGCCCCGTTTTACGGCCGGATGGCCTTCCTGACGCCAACCGTATTTGGAGGGACGTAATCACGATTGCGTGTTTCTGTGGTGGTTGGTAGTGTAGTGTGTTGTCTGAATTCGAAGAGGAAAGTGTTGGGACAAACACAAACACCCAGTCCCCGGACCAGAAGAATTAATCAGAAGGTGATTAAAATCCCCGACCTGGCCTGGAATCGAACCCGGGACCCTCTGAACCGAAGGCCTCGACACTGACCATTCAGCCAATATGTCAGTGTCACCTCAATAATAATGTTATTAGTTTTACGTCCCACTAACTACTTTTTTTATGCTCCCTCAAGACTCCATAACCAACCATGCACCCTTCTGCTTTATCAGAACTTGGGACCGGCATGAGGAAATCGGAGTCATTCCTAGAGGCAGAGTTACTTAGTCCACTACCTTTATCATAATTATAAATTTTCATTGTTGAAGAAACTCCCAGGTGGACTTTGATATGGTCATAGAAGCCTATATTAAAGTAATAAAATAAACATACACTTGAGGATTAAGGATAAGCGAAGCGGAAATTAAGACGTATATTATCCACACAATGACTGAAGTAAAATGGCTTTTAATTAGAAAGACAAGTAGTGTTGTAGCCTATCCATCAGTAACGTCTTATATGATTTCCTTCAGATTTGATGGTATTCTTTTAGCACCCTGCAGCGAGTGTAGTGATGTACAGGATGTTTCCGTGACGATGATACATATTTTCAGGACGCTGGAGATGGGTACATGTATCAGTTTGAGATAGGCAACCCCAGTCCGGAAATATCTCAATAGCTGGGTATGAACCAAGGTTTCTGTGGGATACTTATGAAAGTGGGATTTTAAAAAAAATGTGTGTGGAGATGTAATACCTTTATTTACCTGCATTGGATGCACACGCTACGAAGACATACAACAGCTGCTCAGAATAGCGTCCCCCAGCTTCGATAACGTCGCTGTAAGTTCTGTCGTATGCGATTGAATATATCTGGCGTCGTTCGAACAATGTCACTAGCAGTGAGGATTCTTGTCAGGAGCTCTTTTTCAGTCCCTACAAGTGCCTCGCAGACAAGACTCTTCTCATAACTCCACAAGAGGAAATGAAGTGGGATCAGACCAGGCGAACGAGGTGGCCAGGCAACAGGATCTCCTCTTCCTATCCACTTTTCCTGAAAAATATGATTAAAATGTTCTCGAGTAGGCCTACTGTGTGAAAAGTGTACTGGGGTTGCATCGTGTTGAACCCACATGCGTTGATAAACCTGTAGCCTACGAGAAAACGGCGTTGGCGTATAAGATTGGACTGAGGCGTTTCCGGACCGGTGTTTTCTCTCTCAAACTGACTCATGAGCCTTTCTCCAGCATCTCTGAAAATCTGTATCATCGTCACGGAAACACCCTGTACATACACGGCGTATAGGAAACATGCCGTAATCAGCGGTGGTGATAAAGGGATCAAGACATTAAAATGAGAGTAGAAACAACTTTTCATCCCGAGCCAACTGAGGAAAACAAGGTAATATGGTTTCGCAGGCATGATTTATCATGTGGGATGGAGTCTCCGCTTTCGTTCTGTTTGGTCTCAGTTCGATCCTTTACTTGCGAACGACGCGACTGTGTGTGAAGGGAGCATGTTATTCGTGCAAAAATTCGACATCCAATTTTTGCCTGACCTTGACGTTTCATGACAACTAGACGCTCAAAAATATGGGTTTCGCTACATAATTGTGATTTGTGACGTCTTGGCACTCCTTTTGAGGCATTTGGGTCGCAGGTCTAATCTAAAACGACATACCAGACCCTTTTTCATCTGTATGAAAATGGCGAGATCAAAGGTAGATTCGTCGTCACTCATCATAATCAATTCCTCTTTTTCAGCTGACGCCGAGTAGGGGCAAATATAGTTCAACTCCACTTCGTCCTGTCTCTGCACCATTCATCGTCCAACACCGTGTTCGAGTCCAGGTTCTGTTATCTTATGCGGTTCTTTACAGTGTCAATTCATCATAATCTTGGTCTTCCTCATCCTCTCTTCCCTGTCACCTGTCTTTCCAGTGCTTGTCTTCGTAGTCTTTCTTCTTTGATCTGCTTGACATGTCCAAACCACCTCAATCTGTTCTATTCCAGTTTGTCATTTAGTTTTTGTTCACCGATTTATTGCTATAGTTTCTTATAATTCCAAGCACTTTTTCCCCCAAAGTTTAAAATTTCCTTTACTTCCCGGATGAAAGTTTCCTAAATTTCCTTTCATTTTTAGGCTGTTATTACGATGAGTTCGCCACTCCAAATGAATTTTAGAGTTGCTGCCAGCAGGTGATGAGGCCGCTCCTAACATGGAGCAGAGGCGCCTTTTGCAGCCGCCCGCAACCTGGGGACAGACGCTGTTATGGGTTCCAGTGTCATTTCCTACACTGAGGTGACCATCACCCCACCCAAGAGAACTCATCCGTCCGAAGCCGGTGGTCCTGTTGCGGGATCGAGTTATTTCCGTAGCGGACTGGACCGGCCATTTAACTGTCCTTATCCCATTTATCACGGCGTGTTATTATTGGACGATATTTTTCGTACATTCTGTATAATCCTGTTTTCTTTCGGTTCACCACGAACCTACTACGCTGGCTTAGCTGGGGGAGAGGTGATACTCCCACGTGGCGCGTCCCAGGTGGCGGATAGGGGGTTCTAACCGGCTTGCCGGCGGACTTGAGGGAAATAAAATACCTTTCGAGGACCAAACACACAGCCCCCTGTGGGTGGGGGACGCAGACGAAGAATTCACCCACGGTATCCCCTGTCGTAAGGGGCGACTAAAAGGGGCGACCAAGGGATGATCCAGTTAGCACCATGAGACTATTTGTAATTAGTACTATCACGCTGGGAACACCATGGGTCGCATTTACTTTCGCATACTACCACTATGTTAGGTACGCAATAGGTTTGTGATTAGTAGCGACAGTGTGTGAATCAGGAGGTGGGTCCTACAGTACTGTATACCTGTGATTCGTACCCTTATATGAGCGACACCATGGAATTAGCGACACCGTGGTTCTGCCTTACCTACGCTCAGTTCCCAGTATGTGAGGAATTCCAGGGGATAGTACGAGTCCCTGTGGTTAGTCCACTTACGTGAGGAACGCCATAGGTTTGCGTTGCCTGTAAATAGCGCCGCAATGTACGAAACACCATAGGTCTGTGTTACATGTGCACATTACACTACCTGTGAATAGTACCATAATGTGTGGAATACCGTGAGTCTCCGCTACTTTTGATTAGTACCGCAACATTACACATAGCATTGTCTACTTTCCTAGCGATAAATACCATTATGAGGGGCCGATGACCTGGATTTTGGACCCGATTCGACTATAAGCATAATCGACTCGGCATCGTGCTATAGATCAGTCCCTTGGTCAGTAGTACTATTGTTTTGTGCCAGCTTCTATGCATGTGAGGCACTGTGGGTCGGATCCACTGATCGTTTTAAATTCATATCCGTCCATCCATCCATTCATTCTTCGTCCTCACGCTTTGAATTCTGGTCAGTGAAGGATTTTGGACTTTTAAGTTGTCACTTCATTTCTTCTCATTTCGTACCATTAGGGGCCGATGACCTCGATGTTAGGCCCCTTTAAACATCAATCAATCAATCAATCAATCAATCAATCAATCAATATTTCGGTTCAATACTTCACAAAGAAAAGATTGTTGAGTATTGCTGATTTGACAAGGTTTGAAAAGATTTGGCAAGGTTTGGCAAGGTTTAGTAGCATCTTGTTTTTGAATGGAAAAACGGTAAGCAGCAATTGTGATTCATGGACTAGCATTGGGATATATTCTTAAAAAGAAGAGAAACGCGCGATAAAACATTCTTTTTAAGAAATGGCTTAACGTCGCACCGACACAGATAGGTCTTACGGTAACGATGGGACAGGAAAGGGCTAGGAGTGTGAAGGAAGCGACCGTGGTCTTAATTAAGGTACAGCCTGCTGTGAAAATGGGAAACCACGGAAAACCATCTTCAGGGCTGCTGACAGTGGGGTTCGAACCCACTATCTTCCGAATGCAAGCTCACAGCTGCATGCTCCTAACCGCACGGCCAATTCGCTCGGTAAAGCTTAATTTACATGGGGAAATATTAATGCGGTTACCTTCATTTTTTGCAGTGTATTTACTGCCATAACAATTTGCAGATGTTATGTTATATATTGCATTTAAGCCTACTCACATGAATCGAATAAAATTATAGCAGTGCAACGGAAATTCATAACTTATTACACAAAAACATATTTGGAATTCTGTAATAATAATAATAATAATAATAATAATAATAATAATAATAATAATAATAATAATAATATACGAAGACCGTCATAAATCGAACATTGTTGATACCGTTTACTTGAAGTTTACCGCATGGTAATAAACATAAAAGCTGTCCACTTACTTGAGATATTTCTCTTGCAGTCTGTTCGTGCTCTGCGGAGTTCACTGAATATAGGCAGGGATGTACCTCATACGTAACAATTAACACACACACAACTTCCTTCGACCATGAAGATGGAGCCTTTTTATTTGTTTTGTTTTGTTTTGATGCCCAGCAATCCCAGCATGCCTAGCGCGCACATTTAATACCCGAATGCCATTGGTCGATTCTGTCAAAGACTTAGCAATTCTTTGACCAATTAGAGCATTTCTAATTCACTTTCAAGACTTTTGGACACTTCTCAAGACGTTTATTATTATTATTATTATTATTATTATTATTATTATTTCTTTACGTCGCACCGACACAGATAGTTCTTACGGCGACGGCGGGATAGAAAAAGGTTAGGAGTGGGAAGGACGCGGCCGTGGCCTTAATTAAGGTACAGCCCCAGCATTTACCTGGTGTGAAAATGGGAAAACACGGAAAACCATCTTCAGCGCTGCCGACAGTGGGGCTCGAACCCATTATCTCCCGAATGCAAGCTCACAGTTGCGCGCCCCTAACCGCACGGCAAGTCGCCCGGTTCAAGACTGCTCAAGTATTGCAAGCGATGTGTCAAATAAACTTTTGAAGTAGGCCTACTGAAAATTCTTGTGAGGTCTTAAATTTGGCAAACAGTTGATGGTGTGCAACAGGCTTAAGCTATCCTAATACCGAATATGTATATTACCGTATCCTATCGCCATTTAATTCCCGTTGCACCGGTAATTGGTTCATTTTCCAGTGATATTATCATCTCTTTACCACCCTATGTGTGTGCTTGGATGATGGAAAAGAAGCCTGGGAAATTGTTTCATTACTAAGATTAACTTCACCTGCTTAAAAAAAGTAATAAAAGAAAGGTCTAGGCGTATCCGTTGAACCCTTCAACTTATTTCCGGTTGCATGGTCATTATACGAGCATGGTAGCCCTGCCCTTGGGCTGCTGTTGGTAGCTGGCTGTAGACTGACATATTGTCTTGTTTCCGCTGAAAATATAGAGAGCTTTCGTGAAGCGAACACTTTACGTTAATTCCTAGAAACAAATTGCCCGCTTATTATGGTTACCGCCTGTCTAATAAATCTGAGCATGGGTATATTCTATATAATGATGTTAATTGTAATTTTAAACGACAAAATATGCGGAATTATTCGACCCTTCGTATACTTTATCAGCGTCGAGAAAGATTAAATAATCTCACTTATTTACTCTTCCATTTTGCTCCTTCAGAGAGAATTCGTTGTTCGCTCTGGAGTTAAACATTGTAGGTGTTTGAAAGCAGTGCCTCATTTTACTCAGTAAATACAAATAATATTTGCTTATTTATTAAGTTTATGGATCATTTACAATAAAGTAATAACATCCACGTCTGAGATGTATTTATTTTATTTACTGAATAATAAAATGATAGGTTTTACGTCCCACTAACTACGTTTAGGTTTTCGGAGACGCCGGGGTGCCGGAATTGTGTCCCGCAGGAATTCTTTTACGTGCCAGTAAATCTACCGTCACGAAGCTTGCGTATTTGAGCCCCTCCTAACACCACCGGCTGAGCCAGGATCGAACCCACCAACTTGGGCTCACGTCAGAAGGCCAAGCCACTCCGCCTGGTAATCGAACTGTCACTCAGTGTCAAGAAACGGTGTGAGAGGAAGCGATTAATCACAAAATGAATTATTTGTTAATGTAGAGACGAAGCATGACTTTTAGCGTTTATAAATGCAGCTGTGTGTTACTAGCAAAAGTAAACTTATTGACGCATTTTCCTAGATTTTCGTTTCCTTTCTTAATGCAATGTATGTGTTAACTTCGTCTTGTATACGGGAGTGACATATTCCGATTGGAATGAAAATGTGACTGTTCGCAACATCTTAAAAGCTGCTCGAGATTTTCTAGTCTGAATATTATTTTTAAAATCCTTTCTTTAGTTTACACTTCCCAAGATTTAGGTTTGTAACATGTACCATTAAATCTTGATGATTGAGCAAGATAAAATACATTTTGTCTATGTTTTCCTTTCATCTTCAGATATTTAGAACGTAATTCCTCTCGCATCTTCACAAACACTGCTACCCAAGTTCGGATATACACTGACTGACAGAGCAAATGCAACACCAAGGAGGAGTGGTTCGAAAGGGATGAAAGTTGGGGGGAAAACAGAGTGGCCCGGAAGAATAATTGATGTTTATTTCAAACCGATATGCAGGTTACACAATGCGCACGGCATCGACTCAGTAGGATGTAGGACCACCGCGAGCGGCGATGCACGCAGAAACACGTCGAGGTACAGAGTCAATAAGAGTGCGGATGGTGTCCTGAGGGATGGTTCTCCATTCTCTGTCAACCATTTGCCACAGTTGGTCGTCCGTACGAGGCTGGGGCAGAGTTTGCAAACGGCGTCCAATGAGATCCCACACGTGTTCGATTGGTGAGAGATCCGGAGAGTACGCTGGCCACGGAAGCATCTGTACACCTCGTAGAGCCTGTTGGGAGATGCGAGCAGTGTGTGGGCGGGCATTATCCTGCTGAAACAGAGCATTGGGCAGCCCCTGAAGGTACGGGAGTGCCACCGGCCGCAGCACATGCTGCGCGTAGCGGTGGGCATTTAACGTGCCTTGAATACGCACTAGAGGTGACGTGGAATCATACGCAATAGCGCCCCAAACCATGATGCCGCGTTGTCTAGCGGTAGGGCGCTCCACAGTTACTGCCGGATTTGACCTTTCTCCACGCCGACGCCACACTCGTCTGCGGTGACTATCACTGACAGAACAGAAGCGTGACTCATCGGAGAACACGACGTTCCGCCATTCCCTCAACCAAGTCGCTCTAGCTCGCCACCATGCCAGGCGTGCACGTCTATGCTGTGGAGTCAATGGTAGTCTCCTGAGCGGACGCCGGGAGTGCAGGCCTCCTTCAACCAATCGACGGGAAATTGTTCTGGTCGATATTGGAACAGCCAGGGTGTCTTGCACATGTTGAAGAATGGCGGTTGACGTGGCGTGCGGGGCTGCCACCGCTTGGCGGCGGATGCGCCGATCCTCGCGTGCTGACGTCACTCGGGCTGCGCCTGGACCCCTCGCACGTGCCACATGTCCCTGCGCCAACCATCTTCGCCACAGGCGCTGCACCGTGGACACATCCCTATGGGTATCGGCTGCGATTTGACGAAGCGACCAACCTGCCCTTCTCAGCCCGACCACCATACCCCTCGTAAAGTCGTCTGTCTGCTGGAAATGCCTCCGTTGACGGCGGCCTGGCATTCTTATCTATACACGTGTCCTGTGGCACACGACAGCACGTTCTACAATGACTGTCGGCTGAGAAATCACGGTACGAAGTGGGCCATTCGCCAACGCCGTGTCCCATTTATAGTTCGCTACGTGCGCAGCACAGCGGCGCATTTCACATCATGAGCATACCTCAGTGACGTCAGTCTACCCTGCAATTGGCATAAAGTTCTGACCACTCCTTCTTGGTGCTGCATTTGCTCTGTCAGTCAGTGTAGATCGATCTAGTTTCTACAGTACCGTTACTTACCCATGAAAAAGAAAATCCACAGCCAATTTCCAGTCATTCGATTGGGTCAGGAATGGAATGAATGAGTCCCCTATCTTGCGGTGAAGATAGGAATTGTGCCGACACCGCCGTCTGGAATGAAGTGAGGCTGCTGCTGGCTGCAGGACAACGGCGGACCTCGCCCCGTCGGCTCCTGCGCCAGACCACCATCCCAGTCCTGAAGAGGTCTTTGCTCTATGTCACTAGTTAGGCCTAACACAGGAAGGCGCGAATACCAATATTTCTTCAAGTCGCCGTAAGAGTGTTATAGTAGAAAGCACAATATTTGCGGTCAGTGTGGGTGTTGCATTGTGTTACTGATACATGTATGTGTACGAAAAGCTGAGCTATTTCCTACAATGAGTAAACGTGCCTGTCCACTTCCGTTTGTACAAATGATATATTGTATAGAACTATGATATAAATTAATCATATTATGCTTATAGATCAAATCCCGGTCACTCCATGTGAGATTTGTGCTGGACATAGCGGAGGCAGTAAGGGTTTTTCTCCGGGTACTCCGGTTTTCCCTGTCATATTTCATTCCAGCAACACTCTCCATTAACATTTCATTACCGGACGAGCTGGCCGTGCGGTTAGAAGCGCGTGGCTGTGAGCTTGCATCCGGGAGATAGTGAGTTCGAACCCCACTGTCGGCAGCCCTGAAGATGGTTTTCCGTGGTTTCCCATTTTCACACCAGGCAAATGCTGGGGCTGTACTTAATTAAGGCCACGGTCGCTTCCTTCCAACTCCTAAGCCTTTCCTATCCCATCGTCGCCATAAGACCTATCTGTGTCGGTGCGACGTAAAGCCACTAGCAATAAAAATATTCATTTCATCTATCAGTTATTTATCCTTGCCCCAGAGGAGTGCGACAGGCTTCGGCGGCCGGCACATTTCCTATCCTCGCTGCTAAATGGGAGCTTCATTCATTCCATTCCTGACCCAGTCCAATGACTGGAAACAGGCTGTGGATTTTTATTTCATACTTATAGATACTTTCAAGTTCTTTTAAAGTGTACTTATTTTCTTTCGTTTGCGCAAGTCGGTTTTTGTTGAACCGAAGCTTCAGGTTTTTCCCTCGGAATATTCAACTGTTGTGTGCCATTTTGCAAATGTCGTCAATATGATTTGCAACCCGACGAAATACGATTCCATAAAATACCGTCTAGAGGGGAATTAAGAGAAAAGTGGCTGTCGGCTATATCTAGGCAAGGTCCTAATAAAGGAAGTAGTTTGATATCGTCGTATTACTCTCGCCTCTGTAGCCTTTACACCTTAACACCTTATTTCAGAAAGTGTTTAATGCCGTGGAGGATAGTCGATACCCTGTGATAAGAATTGTGACGGATAATCACAACAAAGAAAAGGCCTTCATGTTTAGACGTTTTGGACAACCTGAATTATCCAAATGATAATGTCTCAATCAATCTAGAAACAGAAAATCAAACTGTAATTCGCGGGTACTTGGGTCGTATTGTTGGAGAGAGGATGGAGTGTGACATTTCCGTCAGTAAAATCTCCCTACATAGAGCTTCGACACCAATAAATGGAACTAATTTTGCATCAAGACAAAGGAGGACTTCGATACCTAAAACCTTGGTTTCTTGCTCTGATGAAGCATCTGCAGGAGTTTGTATTAGCTGCTGTGCCGTACTGTCGGAAGTCCTTCAAACGTACGAGCGTAATACGAGGACTTGCTACTTCTTCCCTTTCAGAGTGTGTTCTGTTACAGTGTGAGGTCAAAAAATACCGTATTAGCAAACCAAGTTCTTAAGACCTCTATTAACTCATATTGTATTGGCAAGAACACAAAATGTTAACCGCCCGTTGTATCACTCCAAGCCTGCATCCAGAAAAATGTTTAAATTGTGGCATAACGTGACCGACTTCGACTTCATACAGTAAATTTTACCGATATTTAATAGTATTGATGTAATTTACGAGCTTCAGTGAACATATAATTATACTGCATAGTGTTTTGTAGGTTGTCGTCATAATAATGCATTGAGAACTTTGTGCGTCTATGCCTGCCATCTAGCGGAGAGTTTTTGTCGCAGCCTATTCGCAAAAAGCCTCCCATAGAGCAGGCAGTATAGGAGGATCGAGACGGCGGTGACTGCCGACGCATGTTTTCTGGAGCAATGATTAATGACCAACAAACGAAATGAAATTATATTGGAGAGTGGTACTGGAACGAAAGATGGCAGGGAAAACCGGAGTACCCGGAGAAAAACCTGTTCCACCTCGGCTTTGTCCAGCACAAATCTCGCATGGAGTGACCGGGATTTGAAAAACGGAACCCAGCAGTGAGAGGCCGGCGCGCTGCCGTTTGACCCACGGAAGCTCTCTTATTTACCCATATAAAGTTTCATTCGTAATGAAAATGTATGTTAAGTGGTGCCGAGCTCGATAGCTACAGTCGCTTAAGTGCGGTCAGTATCCACTATTCGGGAGATAGTGGATTTGAACCGCACTCTCGGCAGTCCTGAAGATGGTTTTCCGTGGTTTCCCATTTTCACACCTTAATTAAGGTCACGGCTGCTTCCTTCCCATTCCTAGCCCTTTCCTATCCCATCGTCGCCTTAAGATCTAACTGTGTCGGTGCGACGTAAAGCAACTTGTGAAAAAAAAATGTATTTAAGTGAGCACCGAGATAACTTCCTGGTTTATTTTAAATCAAACCTGTTACATTGGGTAGGTCTGTAGGAGCCTTTAAATTAAAGTTTATTGCATTCCAGGATATTTTTTATTTTATTTTTTGTCAGACTTGTTTCTGTAGTTCATCTCTTGGTAAAATTCGTGTTGACTTCCGACATGTTGTTTCTTTCCTTCTGTTGCATGTAGGCCTATTTCTTCTTCTTCTTGTTGTTGTTGTTGTTTTAGTCATCAGTCCGCAGACTGGTTTGATGCAGCCCTACATGTCACCCTATCCTTTTCATTTCTACGTAATGCTGCAGCCTACATCTGCTCTAATCTGTTTGTCATATACCTTGGTCCATGCCTACCGTTCTTACCTCCCTACACTTCCCTCTAAAACCAACTGAACAAGTCTTGGGTGTCTTAAGATGTGTCCTACCATTCTATCTCTTTTTCCTGTCAAATTTAGCCAAATCGATCTCCTCTCACCAATTCGTTTCAGTATATCTTCATTCTTAATTCGATCTATCCATTTCACCTTCAGCATTCCTCTGTAACACCACATTTTAAAAGCTTCTATTTTCTTCCTTTCTGAACTAGTTATCGTCCATGTTTCTCTTCCGTACAATGCCACGCTCCAGACGAAAGTCTTGAGTTCGTGAGGGTGGAGCCTTATCTATGATGAATTCTAATGTTGAAGGCGGCAAACATAGCCAGTCCCTGAGCCAGCAGAATGAACCTATTAAGGTTAAAATCCTCCCGACCCGGCCACGAGTGGAACCCGAGATTCCTTGGGCCAAAGGCTAGCACATTAACTATTTAGCCATGGGGCCGGACATATATCAAGTGCTGAGAGATACGTTCCATTACACATTTTATTATTGTAATTCATGTGGAAGAAATAGAAGCAATCAAACCAAACCAAACCAAACCAAACCAAACCCCATGGCACTACAGCCCTTGAAGGGCCGTGGCCTACCAAGCGACCGCTGCTCAGCCCGAAGGCCTGCAGATTATGAGGTGTCGTGTGGTCAGCACGACGAATCCTCACGGCCGTTATTCTTGGTTGACTAGACCGGGGCCGCTACCTCACCGTCAGATAGATCCTCAATTCTAATCACCTAGGCTGAGTGGACCTCGAACCAATCTAGGTAAAAATCCCTGACCTGGCCGGGAATCGAACCCGGGGCCTCCGGGTGAGAGGCAGGCACGCTAACCCCACACCACGGGGCCGGCCTAGAAGCAATCAAGCTTTTAGTTTTACGTGACTTGATATCGCAATCATAGCCGTGGAACCCCTGCTGTTTTAGGTGGAATCCAAACCGCAAGGACATTACTTTTTACCTCAAAATTGCACGTGTATTGGCCGGAATTCGAACCCCGACCGCCGTGGTGAGAAGCCAGTGGTGATACCACTTGGCTATTACGCCCCTGATAGAAGAACTACAACATTGACACGAGGCATGTTACTGATAATTATTGGGTGAGACACTCCCACCTGCGCCCCCCTCCCCCCTCCCCCTGCCGTCCGCTAACGACGCCCATGTATTGAAGTGATATGGAAAATATTTAAATCGAATGTTCCTCTGTATAATCAACTTTTTAAACTTATCTTTCTTCACGTAGCTCAGTAACGTCCAGTAGGCATCTTCAGTTCAACAGAAATGTCATTGCGCCTGAAAAAGACTGCTGTACGACGGTGGTGTTTGAGAAGTTTGACCTTAGCATATAATATCATTCAGGATGAAAATTCTTCGATTCAATTTATACAGTCTTGAGCCATGGTTGATTGAAGGTTTCCGGCCAGATTATCTAAGCTGAAATATTCGACATAGCGATTTTTCTATGCTCACTGACGAGATCCCTCTTGTATTGCGTTATGTGCGATACATTATTACAAACTAAAACTACATAAAATAGTCTGCGTTTTATGATACAGGAGATAGTGGGTTCGAACCCCACTGTCGGCAGCCCGAAGATAGTTTTCCGTGGTTTGCCATTTTCACACCGGGCAAATGCTGGGGCTGTATCTTAATTAAGGCCACGGCCGCTTTCTTTCCATTCCTAGCCATTTCCCGTCCCATCGTCGCAATAAGACCTATCTGTGTCCGTGCGACGTAAAGCAACTTGCAAAAAAAAAAAAAAAAAAAAAAAAGTTTTATGTTCCACTCCCTACCTGGGGCAGTTATATCAATTGCTGGAGCTGTACTTTAATTACGGCCACGGCCGCTACCTTCCCATTCCTAGGCCTTTCACATCCTTGCGTCGCCGAAAATCTTCGATGTCTTAATGCGACCTTAAACCACCTTTTTTTTGCTACTTTGTTTAACGTCGCACTGACAAATCGAAGGTTTTCAGTGATGGAAGGATGTGAAGTGCCTAGGAATGGGAAGGAAGCGGCCGTGGCCTTAATTAAGGTACAGACCCAGCATTTGCCTTGTGTGAAAATGGGGAAACCACGGAAAAACATATTCAGAGCTGCCGACAGTGGGATTCGATCCTATTTTCTCCCGAATGCAAGCTCACAATAATAATAATAATAATAATAATAATAATAATAATAATAATAATAATAATAATAATAATAATAAAAAATTGGAAATGTATAAAAAATTGGAAATTAAAGAAAGATCTAAAGGAAAATTCTTGGCCCAATTAAAGACAAAGATGAACATAGACGTCGGCATAACCGTGAGCTGTATAGGCTCTACTTATGTCCAGAAGATTTCTGATGTCATGCGGAAGAAGAGAATTGCATTTTATGGCAACTTGTTAAGAATGAGACTCACACGGTTATCGAACCAGATCTTTACCTATTTTAAAGAAGACCCAGACAACTTGGTTCAAGAAGGGTTGGAAAGGGGCCTACAGGAAATGGGGATCACTTATGAAGATATACAAGAGCGAAACCCACTCAGGAGGAAACTAAAAAAACCACCAGGGTGTTCAGGAAAGGCCAAAATTGAATACGGGAAAGACGTGGGTGGAGGAAAGAAAAGAGCAACACGAGAAACGAATGAAGGAGCACTGGGCAAAGATGAAAGCCAAGAGAAGAGGTCCGTAGTAGGCCGATACGAACAAAGAATAGTAATACAGGTTTTAATTATCTATCCATGCTGTTAAAATAACGCCTCCACACGCACCACGCTAGCATACGTCTTTAGTCAATTTTTCACATTGAATAACAGATTGTCAGTCAGTTTACATTCATAGCGTCATTACCAGTGACTTTTCACGCAGTTCAGAACTACTGTGCTGATGAACATGGATCATGGATGCCCCAATCTCGAAAATCACTCGACTGTAATAAAACTAAATCATCCTGTCTCATTGAGAGAAGTAGGGCATACCGTCTCCCTGTGAATCAACTTACACCCAGTTGCTTACATCTGTGTTTTCTTATCGTCGTACATAACATGCATTGTATGGAAATTCCGTTTTAAAAGTAGGTCGGTAGTCGTTTCGAATGGTTGCAATGGAAGTTGATTCGTGTTGGTGAGGAGAAAACGACGGATCACATTCTAACTTCCCTGGAGCAGGTGGTTTGTGTTGTTCAGTGAATCATTGAAATTCACCTCACTTGACTGGACTGATATGCACCCAGCATAATAAAAAAATTATCTTCCATCGCCAGCTAATCGCTTGATGGAGACATTGATCCCGCAGTGAATGTGTCGGCTCGTGCTCCAAGTTGTCAGTCTCGAAAAAGTGTATTGTAGTCAGCGCCAAGGAGAGTTTCTTGTTCCCAATACGGGATATCCAGCTGTCTGCTTCTCTTGGAACATCTGGCAGTGGCGCGTGTTCATCATCTGTGATCGGAAAAAGCATTTGGTCTTTCATAATTAGTAATTAGTTGCGGGGCTTCGTTCGGGAAAGCTTGAATAAATAATAAGCAACTTAATATAGAACAGAGCAGGTGCTACTGGATGTGGGGTTGAAAAAAACTTCGTGAGGTTGAAAACTGTTGTGTGAGAGAACGCTGTCTTACGATAGCTATTATATTTAAGTGGCAGGAACGTCTCTGCCACCCCTTCTTTCATTCATTCATAGGTTGTTCTGCCATCCGGCAGGTCCAGTCATGGCTGTGACCTCCATATCTCTCGACGTTGTGCCCTTTTCTTCACTGCTGCATAATCTTCCTTTCTTTTTCTAATGCTGCCTAATAACTGGTATCGTCTCCTTCCCCTTCCTCGTTTTCCTTTTATCATCCCTTCAATTGCTATTCGTAGTAAAGTGTTGTGTCTTAGATTATGCCCATCCAATTTTTCTTCCTATTTTGGATTACGGAGATCATGCTCCTCTCTTCTCCCACTCTCTTCAGAACTTCCTCATTTGATATTTTATCTTCCCACTTTACTCCTTCAATTCTTCGCCAAATCCACATCTCAAATGCCTCTATTCTTCTCTGTTCTTCCTTCCTTAATGTCCATGTTTCAGCGCCATATAGAGCTATAATCCATTCGTAACACCTTGCAAGTCTCTTCCTCAGATCTTTCTCTAGCGGGCTACAAAGCAGTTTTTTCTTCTTGTTGGAGCTTTCCTTGGCTAAGGCAATTCGAGCTTTTATGTCTGTTATAGAGTGAAGGTCTTCAGTCACAATACTTCCAAGATACTTAAACATTCACCTGTTCAATAATTTCTCCCCCTATCTTGATTGTTGCTTTTTCACCTTTACCTCGAAGTATCATGAATTTGGTTTTCTTTTTGTTTATGCTCATTCCATACTCTTCACACTTTTTGTTTAATTCTCTCAGCATTTTGCGGAGGTCCTTCACATTTTCAGCTATTACTGCCATATCATCAGCAAATCTTATACATTCAATTCTCTTGCCTCCAACGTTGACACCTCTTTTACCATCCAAGCATTCACAAATAATTTCCTCCAAGTAAATATTAAACAAAGTTGGTGATAAGCAGCAACCCTGTCTAACACCTTTTCCCAGTCTGATTTCTTCTGTTAATTCACCCCTTTATATGTGATAAAACCAGTCCGAGTAAGATAATAATGGTGTGTGGCCTCCGGAGAGGCCTGGTGCAGAGCTTATGATTTGACGCCCGTAGGCGACCTGAGCGTCGTGATGAGGTTGAAGACGGCACGTACACCCAGTCCTCGTGCCAGGGGAATTAACCAATTATGGTTAAAATTCCCGACCCTGTCGGGAATCGAAACCGGGAACCCTGTGACTAAAGGCCAGCACGCTAACCATTTAGCCATGGAGCCGGACTTCTTAAGTCTGAGTAAGGTGATACTGGCTCAAGGTGTTTTTTTATTTTATTATTTTATTTTTATTTAACATACCGTACAGTTACAAGTGACAAGGTCGATTACACTATAAAATAATTGAATTTCTTATTTGAATGCAAACTCTTTCTTTCTTTCTTTCTTTCTTTCTTTCTTTCTTTCTTTTTTGCTTATACCATATATAAATGTAGGCTATCCCGTTTTCTAATACAGTCCATTGCAGACTCCACAAAATAGCCTAAAAGTTATTGAGAAGTACTGTACATTACATGAAATCCTGTCCGCATAAATAAAAAGTGAACTCAACCTCCCCAGTATCGAATGTGCCATCCATGGATATCATTGAAATCGCCAATGCCTTTGCATCCCAGAAAGTTCGCTGCGTGGTCCAGTTTCTTTAGAATAAAATGTGAGTACAGTAAAGTTTTAACAATTCTAAGACAAAAGATACAAACATTTGTATTTCCATCCCCACAAAATACACTCTATATAAGTAAATGTATTCGTTTTCTACTCTTATAGTAAGTTCTTTGTGTATGTTAAATGGATGTAGATTGCACTGAGGTATTTGCTGCACTTAAATATTTTGTGTTACTGTGTTATTTGATGGGGGCCCAATTTTGTTTCCTGCAGGTGGCCCCGTATCATATTCGTTACGCCTCTGCCTGGTTAGGATGTTGCGTGTTGCATGAGGCTGATATATCCACGTCAACAATCCACTCGTTCTCTCTGCATGTGAAGTCTGTCTTATAAACTGTGTGGCTGTTGAATCCACACCAGTGTATTTGTTGTTCGAACTAGGTCTTGGCCTATATGCTCAAACCATCCCAGCATTTAACCGGATTTAGAGTTGAATAATACTATAAACCACTTTCAGGCTGGCCGAGAATGTCTTCTCAATTGTGATCACCTGTAATTTCCTTTTCTTATACTATTAGGTTGCTTTGTTGATTGAACATGGTATCAATGATAAACTGACAAAGCAGTCCTGGAACTCGAAATAAGATACCAGAAATTTCCGGCTGTTTGTAGAAAATTCAAGCGATATTGCAACCTATCACAATGTGCTACGATGTGGCGTCGCACTCTCCTCTATGATAGTTGGTCGACGGACCTCCTTCGGTGGTATAATGCTGTTCCTGGTGGGATGAGCTTCACACAATGAGCTCGTTACGAGGTAATTAGCTAATTCCAGGGAAGGTCGCTTACGTGTATGCCCCTTTGCCGGCTTCACGCAGCGTCCGTGGGAAAATTTGGGACTCGCTCTGAAAATATCTGCGACTGCTCTCCTAACATTGCACCTGTCTCTTGAGGACAAGAAAACGCAGGCTTTTCCACGGTTTGGATTATAAGAAGACACTGGTCAACAGTATGAAGGTCAAAAGAGGGGCTAATACGAGTACAGTACATTACCATACTACTCTAAATTCTAGCACTGGAATAAGTTAAATGAACACTGATAACCTTCAGTCAGCCAGTGTCCGGTTCCTTGGCTGAATTGTCAGCGCTTTGGCATTCGTTTAAGAGGGCCGTGGTTGCGATTCCAGGCCGAGCCGGAGATAACTGCGGGTGGTTAATTCCTCTGGCCCGAGGACTTAAACATACAACATACCTCACTAGTAAACACCACAGAAACGCGTAGTAGTGAATACATCCCTCCACATAGGGTTGGCACGGAGAAGGGTATCAAGCCGTAAAACTGAGCCAAATTCATATTATGTGCCGCTCCAAATACGTTGGGAAAAGACCAGGAAGCAGAAGAAGAACTTTCATTCAGTCAGTCTGGTGGGATTAGTGGTTCAGGCGGAAGAATCTGGCTTTCTGAGTCCAAGTTTGCGGGTTCAACCCTGACTCAGCCGGGTGGTATAAGAAACTCAAATACTCCAGTCCCTTCTCGGTAGATTTGCCGGCACGTAAGAGAGCTTGCGCGACAAAATTGCGGCATCTCGATCTCTCCGAAAACCGTTCAAAGAGTTAAGAGGACGTAAAACCAGTAACATTATTATTACAACCTTCAGTCTGTATATCAGTCAGTCTATCTGCCAAATTACTGGTCTACGATTTATAAGACTATATACAGATGAACATGACGTGGGTTTACAAGCAAAACATTTGGTTACCTTTTAAGTCTCTTACATTTTCACATCTTATAGCGCTATTCTGGACACTCTTAACAAACCGTTTGTACAATTTTAAAGAGATTCTTGGTATGCGAGTGGATGTATGTAGGCCTATGTATGTCGGATATTCAGCCCGAAGGATGGTTTTATCCTCCACAGCTCCGCCAACAGTTGTCATAGATAGCCTATGCGTCACTGAAGAGGCATACTAAAGAAATGGGGAGTGAGGTAGTTTCCCGTTGCTTTCTGCACCGAGCCAGAAGTTGCTATTACATATCAGTCTGCCAAGCCCACTGAAATGCATGCACCCACCAACCCCATGAGCGACATTTTTATACCATTCATAACAGGGACGGGCTGCATAAGGAATATACCGGGCGAGTTGGCCGGGCGGTTAGGGGCGCGCGGCTCTGAGCTCGCATCCGGGAGATAGTGGGTTCGAATCCCACTGTCGGCAGCCCTGAAGATGGTTTTCCGTGGTTTCCCATTTTCACACCAAGCAAATGCTGGGGCTGTACCTTAATTAAGGCCACGGCCGCTTCCTTCCCATTCCTAGGCCTTCCCTGTCCCATTATCGCCATAAGACCTATCTATGTGTAAAGCAAATAGCATAAGAAATGGTGTTACTAGCATTGCTCATTCACATTGTCGAAGCCAAGGATAAGACTGAGACAGATCAATGAAAGTAACAAATTTATTCCAGGCCATACCAGAAGAAATAGCGCACTATAAACACTACATCTCGCCAGCAAAGCCAATGAGAGTGGATATTGGCAATGAAAGATTGAAAACGTGAAAATCTCGTTTTTCTCAGAAGTTACAATTTTTACTTGATGTGTATTTGTAAACCTACGATATGTTACAGGAATTGCTACCTATAAAGCAGCGGAACCCTTTAATGACTATAATGAAAAAACATCTATATTGTTACTGAATTTTGAACTGTAGTAGTCCCTATATTTACGCGATTCTCTATCGTGAATCTGCCTTGCTGGAGGATGTTAACACCGTGTAAAGTAACAGTGGAAATGTAAACCATATCCTAAATGAAAGGCTCAGCACTGCTTCGTTCAGTTCAATTTACTGTACATATCCAATCGTCATCTGGGCGGTGGAGAGGCGTCGTGTGTTACAGTGATAGGTTTTCGTTAGCACGACATTGCGGTGATCAGAGAATAGTATTAACTAATCTGGAAAAGAAACATCTCGGTAAAACATTTCTTCCCTGTCGCCTCCCACTCTTTGTTACTAGCCGTCATATAACTTGTTAGAGATTTCTTTTTTTAAATGGGCGTTATTGATATTACAGTAGTTCTTTCCGAAATGTCTTTATATGTATATTCTATTTGACTAGTAGGCGGGATTAGTGCTGTGTCTGAACACAGCAGGAAAATGTGTCTTGGCCACAGTATAGTTTCGAAGATCACCTTGGGATGCCATAGGCTTAGTAGTATAGAGTTGCAGCATTAATCTCAAATTTATACATACTATTATTATTCATAATAACTGCCTCTTAGTGGTAGAGTGTCCGACTCTTGGTACCAAGTTCACAGGTTCCATCCCGACTGAAGTGATAGGTTTTGGAAGAGCAGTCAAAAATCTAAGCACTTCATATCTTTCTTGTTGGCGTATTGAAGATCTCTCGTCGCGCAATCAGTGTCGCTCGACACAATTAAATTAGCTCGGCCATAGGAACCGCCCAGTTAAATTCCGCTTTCGTTGCTAGACAGAAGCACAGTGGGAATGTCGAAATTGGTTGGCAGGCTGCCTGAATGGCAGGTCTGCAACAACTCATTATTATTATTATTATTATTATTATTATTATTATTTAATTTGTTACGAATATGTTTGTGTTTTTCATATTTAGTTTCTGGAATAATGTGATGTTTAAATAAACTGTAAAAGGGCGTGTTGTAATGTACAAACCTCCACGACAGCTGGAGCATGAGAAAGGAAGGAGATTAAGACCGGCTGGCCGTGGAGCGGAGGTGCTCTCGTGGGTTGTGGTGGCCTTCTTAGTCTTGTTTCCGTGTCACCGTGTGCATGATTTGACCTTATGGTTCAGTTACAGAATGTTGAGGTAAGGAATTCCTTAGCATTTAAAGATTTAACTGTCCACCCGTGGAAGTTTTATGTCTGAATTACAAACAACGGGTACCGGTATACTGAATTGGCTCTTACATTCCACAAAGTACTTACCGTACACTAAAATTTAAAGATTTGAAGTATTCTAAAGGATTGGAAAAATCCTGTCGATATTATGGAGTGCCAGGGTGACTATAGTGCGTAAGTTATGCTTAAGAATTTAGACCAGGCATTATCAACAGGTCAATGGTGTGGACAGCTCATTCAGTGCGGTGCTATTTTAATACACTGTGATATCGAGGGAGTGGTGGTACGTTTCTGTTACAATAAGTAAAGGAAACAATTAGGCTATGTTAATGGTAAAATAATTTATAACTAATGACTATTCATACATTTTTATTAGTATTGTAATATTTATCTGCATTATCATACAATAATATATTTAGTTTACTGTTGAAAGAAACACCTGCCGGGCTAAGTGGCTCAGGCGGTTGAGGCGCTAGCCTTCTGACCCCAACTTGGCAGGTTCGATCCTGGCTCAGTCCAGTGGCTCAAATATGTCAGCCTCCTGTTGGTAGATTTACTGGTACGTAAAAGAACTTCTGCGGAACAAAATTCCGGCGCTTTGGCGTCTCAGAAAACCGTAAAAATATATTTAATGGGACGTAAAGCAAATAACATTATTATTATTATTATTTATTATTATTATTTATTATTATTAAAGAAACACTTAAGGCGAAAATAAATTTTGTTTTGTATAGTTTTAGGTAAAAAATGAAACATCAATAATTTCATTTATTATTAGATATATTGTATATTAAACACAATAATAATATGACCCGCCATACTTTTGGGCTCAAAGTAAAACAAAACAATTATGGCACAGAAAGGATCTCTGTTTTCGTATTCACAGTTTAGAACAAAAAGAGCTCTTTCAGTCTAAACGGTTTTAATACGTATAATTTAATGAAATATAATGAGTTTTGTTATTTCTGTCGCAAAATAAAACAGATTTGCTTTATCTATTAAAGTTACTTTACCGATTCAGTAGTTGACTGCGTCACTATTACCACTTCCCTCATCCACCTGCTGCCCATAGCCTCTTGAAGAACAGACCCATTGCAGACGAGTAATTCCAGCCTAAACGATAAAGCACTGACTTGATGACTCCTGATTTAGACCTACATTACAATATTCTAATATTCTGAAAAATAATTATAGAAAATTCCAGTTGGCTAACTTCAAAACTGACGGACTGTGAAACAAGTGTTTACAAACCTTGAAATATATCAGAAAAACAAATGAAAGTTAATTTACAAAAGAAAACCCATGAACACAAAATTTCTTTCTAAAACAACTTCCTTTAAACTTGCACCAGAGTGTACGACCATATTTTTTTGGTAGTTACATCGGTGGAAAAGTGTCCAAACTTCTTGATGTACAGCAAAAACAAAACCAAAAGAAATCCAATCAGTTTAGGAAACCTCACAATAACACAGTTACTTAAAATTTCAGTAGTGACATCTTCTGATTAAAGTTCTAACTTCCTGTAGTAGCAATTTCACGTTTTGGTCGATAGAGGAGTTCATAAGGCGCTTCTTTTGAATGTGCGGCGTTGAGGTGTACCTCCCGGTACAAGTATTATTATTATTATTATTATTATTATTATTATTATTATTATTATTATTATTATTATTATTATTATTATTTGGCAGCCAATATCTTGATGTTAGATTCAACTTAAATGAAATGGCGTATGGCTTTTAGTTCCGGGAGTGTCCGAGGACAAGTTCGGCTCGCTAGATGCAGGTCTTTTGATTTGACTCCCGTAGGCGACCTCCGCGTCGTGATGAGGATGAAATATTGATGAAGACCAGCCCTCGTGCCAGCGAGATTAACCAATTATAGTTAAAATTCCCGACCCTGCCGGGAATCGAACCCGGGACCCCTGTGACCAAAGGCCAGCACGCTAACCATTTAGCCATGGAGCCGGACACAAGAGTTGTTTGATTCAACTTGAAATTCAAGAAAACGACAACATCCGCTATGTTATTTCAAGCAGTTCCTTAATGTGGTTACTGGAATGAGTCAGTACACAAATTCACGTTATAAGAGAACATCGTTTGCCGTCAAGAGAGAGAGAGAGAGAGAGAGCACTGGGAGTTGGAGAGTAGCAAGAGACGTCTAGGTCTGCAGAACCTCGAGTTGGCGTCCATTGAGCGTGGACAAATATAGCTACTGGTTGTGATTGTTGTGGAGTAATACAGTGGTGCCTATTGGCTATAAATAGAACGCACATTGTTGATGTTGGGTGTCTTATGCTACGCCCACGAACTGTCGGTGAGGTCAAGGGCCATGGCAGTCAACGACCTGACCAGCTGCAGCTATCCGATGCAGAGATGCAGCCAGCGCGCGCTCTCTGTACCACACCCGACCGGCCGGCCGGCACGATCTCGTCTAAACGCGGGTCAATGGAACGTATTGGGCTACTGGAATTGGACAACGGCATCTGAAGGCTTTCTGCGGGGTAGAGTATGCTTCCTTATTAACTCTGAACACCGTGCCTTACGTTAACGCGCCTCAAAGCGCATTCAGGATGGTAATGTACGATACTGACAAATTTTTCGGAATGAATTTCTACAGTGCTGAAATGAAATGGCGTATGGCATTTTAGTGCCGAGAGTGTCCGAGGACATGTTCGGCTCGCCGGGTGCCTGTAGGCGACCTGCGCGTCGTGATGAGGATGAAATGATGATGAAGACTACACCTATACCCAGCCCCGTGCAAAAGAAATTAACCAATGATGGTTAAATTTCCCGACCCTGCCGAGAATCGAACCCAGGGGCCCTGTGACCAAAGGCCAGCACGCTAACCATTTAGCCATGGATGCGGACTCTACAGTGCTTTCGACAATTTCTTTCGATTTTGTGGTACACGATCTGACGCGTGGCGGGCTGCTAACTCCAGCATCTGTGCATTGAATTAGAGCTGACATGTCTGGCTCTATCGCGAAATGGTTAGAGTGCTGGCAGGCTCGGGAATTGTAACCATCATTGATTAATTTCGCTGGCACGGGGGCTGGGTGTATGTGTCGTCTTAATCATCATTTCATCCTCATCATGACGCGCAGGTCGCTTACGGGAATGAAATCTAAAGAGCTGCACCTGGCGAGCCGAACATGTCCTCGGACACTCCCGGCACTAAAAACTATACGCCATTTAATTTCAGAGCTGACATTATGTCATTTTTCCAAGCACCATTCAGTGCGTCTCCCAGGAGTAATTTTAAAAGAAAAACAAACATTGAAAATAATATATAATATAATCCCTTTAACCGGCTCCGGTCTAGGGTTGGTTGGTTAGCCTGCCTCTTACCCGGATGTCCCGGCTTCGAAATTCGGCCAGGTCGGGGACTTTTACCTGGATCTTAGGGTTGGTTCGTGGTCCACTCGGCCTGCGTGAAAACAGTTGAACTATCTGACGGTAAGATAGTGGTCCCTTCTAGAAAGCCAAGATCAACTGCCGAGAGGTTTTGTAGAGCTGGTCTCGTGTCACCTCATAATCTGCCGGCCGTCAGGCTAAGCAGCGGTCTCTTTTTTAGAGCAAGGCTCAGAAGGGCTGAAGCACCACGCTGTTTTGATCTAGTTTGTGTTGTGTTTTGTAATAATAATAATAATAATAATAATAATAATAATAATAATAATAATAATAATAATAATAATAATAATAATAATAATGTTTCTAAGAACAAATGGATCACGTCAGTTAAGTCGGATATAGAACAACTAGGTATCCCTCTGGGACAAACTCATGACCGAATACTGTTCCGTCAAGCCATCCGACACGGTGTTTTCCCAACGTCCCTTACAAATAAGACGATTACAGGAACTAAGTGGACAGAAGAGAGAAAGCTGGCTCATAGTCAGCAAATGAAGGAGTATTGGAAGAAGAAAGCAACAATTTTACCGAAGAGTAGATACGAGATCGGTGGTCCTCAGTAGGCCTAAACGACAAAGAAGAAGAAGAAGAAGAAGAAGAAGAAGAAGAAGAAAAATTATGTTATTCGCTTTACGTCCCACTAACTACTTGCATGGTTTTCGGAGACGCCTAGGTGCCGGAATTTATTTCCGCAGGAGTTCTTTTACATGCCATTAAATCGATCGACTCGAAGCTGACGTATTTGAGCACCTTCAAATACCACCGGACTGAGCCACGATCGAACCTGCCATATTGGGGTCAGAAGGCCAGCGCCTCAACCGTCTGAGCCACTCACCCGACTGTTTTGTTTTCCTTATACCGTACAGAGGCCACGTGGCTGTTGATATCGTGGTCATAGCCATGGTACCTCCAATTTTATGTTAAATCCGGAATGTGACTTCTCATTTAAACATTTCACATACGTTGGTCGGGATTGGTGCAATTCATTGCTATGAGCGTTTAACATCATAAAACATTAGTATTTGGCAGAGGAGTTTATCGTTTCCTTTAGCAGAGGATGATGTAAATACTATCAACCTAAATTGGAAATCGAAACCTCTTTGCACTAAATAGAAACAGGCCCTGCAATTCTTCTCTTACGTAAACACAAATTACACTCCCTTTTTAATGAAGAAGTCCTGGGAGCCGTCATCGTACATATTCATGAAGAGAGCTGGGCAATGAAGCCTTTGCCTGTAATTTTATTTAAGAAATCAACAAGAGTTTTAAAGTTCCCCTAAATTATATACATTATTATGCTCGTGCTACAAATACCTAACTAACGGATACTCATGACACTTTTCGTCATTAAAATATGTACGTTTTGGAGTTATTTCGTAACAAAAAATAAAAGGTGACAATTTTTGACTTGTGATGATACAGTGATTCATCTTTTCAAATTTAATTATTTTCAGTGAAAGGGGTGATTCCCAAAGTGAGGACAGGTTCCACAAATTTCAGTTGTGAAAATCATGAGCGTAATTTATGCACACTGGTTCGAATTGATGAAGAACTAATAAGTGATAAAATTTTCTGAAGTGTACTCTCTGTAAATACAACTATTTCCGGGTTATTAATATTAAACTTCAGTAGCTCTGAGTAACACCAGTGTGGAATAAATATATGTATAAGAAATACTCGATTTACATATGGTATAATAAAATGAGTCTATTCCAAGTTTAATGGGGTAGGTACATTATCCAAAATACAGGTCTTACACTTACAAACTAGAAATTATTACAGTTATTACAATATTATTATATTTACGTTGAAGTATATACATCCTTTGTAGTTATAAACTCTTGAACGCTCTTCGAACTTGGAAGAATGGAAAATATCCACTCAATCTCAAATATCTTAGTTTTGAAAAATTACTGATGTTCGACCTGCTTGAACACAAATGTTTAGTTTTAGTGTAAACAGAGGTTCTGAGATTTCCCCCTCTTGATGGAGTGAATACATTTCTATTTATGATCGGATATGAATGAATAACCCTGTTGTTGTTGTTGTTGTTGTTATTATTATTATTATTATTATTATTATTATTATTATTATTATTACGATTGATGAATCATGGCAATTATGTTTTTCGCACGAATGCGGGGTCTACCAGACAAATTGAAATATACAAATGGGAGTTGGGGGCATAAGGCTCTGTGGAATGTATGAATAATGTCGAGTAGGTTTACCGGGTGTAGGATATAAAGCGACGAAACTGTCAACCACGAAATCCTTGCTCTATGTTTGCTCTATGAGAGTGTAGTAACCTTTACGGTAAACCCTCAAAGTATTCGCCCAGACTGTCCATAACACGTTGCCAGCGATACGGGAGACGTCGGATACCAGTCGCCTCACCATGTGTGAATTTTGCAATTTCATGTTTTACAACGTTGGCAATGCCTCTCATGTCTTAAACAGTCTGCCACTCAGTGGTTTTTTTCACTTTGAGGATGAGGTCAAAGTCGCACGGAGACAGGTCCGGTGAGTATGGCGGGTGTTCCAGTGCTCCCGACCCCCAGTGCTGAAGTTTCTTTAGTACAGCCTCTGCTGCATGCGGTCTGGCGTTGCCATGGACAAGGATGGCATTGTTTCGGCTTGTAACTCATGTAGGGTCCATCTTCTGTCCATGTCCATGCACTGGATAATTACTGCACGTGACACATCAGTCCAGACAGTAACAGGTCCTCCGGACCGTTGCACGTTCGTGCTAAAAAGCTGCTGCCCATTTCGTAATAATTCGATACGGAAGGATATTTTTCGTCACAGCTTCCACAAGTTCTGTATTGTATTATTTGACTTTGCGACCCCGGCTGTCGGCCAGTTTGATGTACGGACGCTGTTCTTGCTTCGTCACATCCATTCTGCACGGAGCCTGGCTCACAACTGCAGTCCCATCGCCCTGTGCGTGGTACCTGTCCAATACACCACCATCTCATGCTGTGCCCAGTGTCGTGCTTTACGGCACATAAGGCCATTGTATGGTAACAGCGTGCAAAGGCGAGGAAAAAATAGTTGCCAAGACTTATTCCCCAATCCTATTATTTTACATACCTGCCAACTTTCCCGATTTAGGCGGGAGACTCCCGCTTTTCGACAATTTTTCCCGCCTCCCGATTATCCTATTATTTCTCCCGATTTTAGGTTTTTTTTTGGTGAACTTCAAACATTTGTTTTCAAATCCGGCCATTTCAGCATTGTACGCCAGTGGCCGGTAGTCCTTCGCTCATTGGCCGCTTTCAAATGAAATATCGACGTTTATTAATACGAGAAATGCGCGCGAATGTGCGATGTTTATTGAAACCTGTATATCGCGACGCGTATATCGATTGTAAATCTCTCGTTCTCGCGCGCTGTGTTCATGTTCATTCACATTAGTTTAGTCGATTCTAGAGACTAGTTGCTTGATTTGGAGTCTACTTTAGTAATTTATTGAGAACATTTCAAATATACCTACTAGTGACGTTTCTAGAGATTTTAGGAGCCACTTGGAGACAATTCTGGTGAATTTCGATTTATTATTTGATAAAAATAGCATTGTCGCATAATCGCCCGGATGCGTGATTCAATATATTAATCTATGCATTTGCTAAATAATGGGTATCTCTTGATTTTTCCTGATTTCCATATCAAAATCTCCTGATTTTTGGTTTTGTAAAGTTGGCAGGTATATTATTATTATTATTATTATTATTATTATTATTATTATTATTATTATTATTATTATTATTATTATTATTATTATTATTATTATTATTATTATTAAATATATTGGCCGTATAGAAGATTACATTAGCCAATCTAGTGTATAATATATGTTTAGTGCGATAGGGCGGCGTAAGAAAAATAATGGTTCAGAAGAAAATAAGATATGAAGATACTGACGAAAATATGTGAGAAAAGGTGAAATAAGAATCCAGAGTTATATTCAAGGTTAAGGCTGTTCGTCCACTGGAAGCGACTAGGCGCGCCTATGTGATCAGGCGACTAAAGGTGACTTTGATTCATGCGACTATACACGACTGAGGTCGTCCATTGTAAGCAACTTCGCGCGACTGTCAGTTGGCGTCTGTACTCCATACAGGTCGTGTCGTCTCAAAACTCACGAGTTTCAAAACTCACGAGTCTCAAAACTCACGAATTCCAGGAAGAGGATTAGTGAGAACAAGTTTCTCTACCTGGGCAAGTCTCAAAACGCACGAATTCCAGGAAGAGGATTAGTGAGAACAAGTTACTCTACCTGGGCCAGTCTCAAAACGCACGAATTCCTGGAAGAGGATTAGAAAGAGTAAGTTTCTCTACCTGCGCCAGTCTGAAAACTCACTAGCAGGGCCAGTCCTTCTTTGAATGGTTAAATGCCCACCCTATTAGTGATGGGTTAATCGAATACTTTTAATAATCAAATAACTTCCATCCGATTATTTAAATAATCGAATAAATAATAAAATAAAATAATCGAATGAGTTTCAAATATCGTTCAGTTATATCGCACGGAATAATAGGATGCGACACAGATATTTTTTTAGGTTTAAATGTGTCTGGTAGATAACCGACTGAAGTAAGTGAATAGATCAACGCTTACGAAAATTAGAAATACGCCTTTTTTCCTATTGAATCTCCAAATGTTGAAACTAAATGAGTGAATTAACTGGCTTGACATCTAATGTCTCTAAATAAAATTCCTTATTCAAGTAAATGCCGCCTTCTGGCCGCATTATGGAGCTAAGCCCCAGTACTAACAACTGACAGTTTCTTTTAACTAACAGCGGGAAATATACTTACTTTAATTTTATGTCGTCCAGCTGCATGCATAAATGATTAGCATTCTGGCCTTTGGTCCAAGGGGTCTCGAGTTCGGTTTCCGGTCGGGTGGGAGATTTTCACTTTCATTAGTTAATTCCTATAGCTCGGGGACTTGGTGTTCGTGCCGTCTTCAGCATTAGACTTCATTTTCGGTAGGGCTTCATCCTTACAGACGTGCAGGTCACCTATACGGCGTCAACTCTAAAGACCTGCACCAGACCACCCCGGAGGCCACATGCCAGTATTATAAATCTATGTGAAAGGTAAGAAATGCATTATATTAACTTTAAGGCAACAGCAAAATATTTTTTAAAATAATGATAATAATACACCTCGGTCTCTTTCATTCACTAACCATTATTTTCCCCCCGTGGGTTGGGGTGGCAGAATAACATTCACAGTATCCCCTGCCTGTCGTAAGAAGCGACTACAAAGGGCCCACAGGGACTCTTAAATTTTTTAAGAAAAGACTAGTTAAACAACTGATAGGCAATCTGCTACCAGGGTGACTGCCCTAAGTCGGTGGTAAATCATGGGTTGAAGGGAAGCGTGAGTCACCGCGCACCTCATCCCTCCTACAGTCATCGCAAGCATCTGCTGTCAGGATTCGTGAATTTTGAGACTCATTAGGATGTTTACTTTAGCTACCAGTTTGTAGTCGTGAGTTTTGATACTATTTGTTACTAATTATAGCCCGTGAGTTTTGAGACGTACTCATACAGGTCTGTAAGAGTTTCTGTAGTAGGCGTTGTCAAGTTATTAAAATTATTAAAGAAGGTGAACAACAAGCTGTGGCATTGTTACATCGACAGTCACAATCAGAAACCAGTGCTGCACCCACCAGATTTGCTTCACTAGGCGAAAACAAAAGTATTACTACTGCTTACGGCATCAGAGAGACATTTGTAGCATACTTCTGTGAACACGAACCGAATAATTGAACATTTGTAAGTACTTTTTCCACTTAAATGTGCTTTTTTCACTTCTTTTTCATTTTATATTATAACAGGAACTGCACATGTTACCGTATTGAAATAATAATAATAATAATAATAAAGTTATTGTATTATGTCCCACTAACTACCTTTTTATGGTTTTTGGAGACGCCAAGGTACGGGAATTTGGTTCTGCATGAGTTCTTTTACGTACCAGTAAATCTACGGACACGAGGCTGACGTATTTGAGCACCTTCAAATACCATAGGACTGAGCTGGGACCGAACTTGTCAAGTTGGGGTCAGAAGGTCAGCGCTCTACCGTTCGAGCTACTCAGCCTGGCATATTATATATATAAATAAATAAATAGTCGCCTCTGTGGTGTAGTGGTTAGTGTGATCAGCTGCTACCCCCAGAGGCCCGGGTTCTATTCCCGGCTCTGCCACGAAATTTGAAAAGTGGTACGAGGACTGGAACGGGGTCCACTCAGCCTCGGGAGGTCAACTGAGTAGAGATGGGTTCGATTTCCATCTCAGCCATCCTCGAAGTGGTTTTCCTTGGCTTTCTCTTCCAGGCAAATATCGGGATTTTACCTAACTTAAGGCCACGACCGCTTCCTTCCATCTTCCTTGGCTGTCCTTTCCAATCTTCTCATCCCTCCACAAGGCCCCTGTTCAGCATAGCAGGTGAGGCCGCCTGGGCGAGGTACTTGTCATCCTCCCCAGTTGTATCCCCGACCCAAAGCCTGGCGCTCCAGGACACTGCCCTTGAGGCAGTAGAGGTGGGATCCCTCGCTGAGTCCGAGGGAAAAACCTACTCTGGAGGGTAAACAGATTAAAACAGACAGAAAGAAATAAGAATAAATAAATAAATAAATAAATAAATAAATAAATAAATAAATAAGAGTACTTATTATCAACACCCACTTCCTCTGCAACTTTCGACCATAGTTTGCGCCGTATATCTCGAGAATGATAGCGTTTATGTTTCATATTTCACAGCCAGGTGGCCTACAGATGTTGCATATGACGACGACAGACAACCGGATGCTTGCAGGAACCGTGGAGTACAACCGACTACAAGCGGCAAGTCGCCTTTCGAGGGGGATCTGTCGCTTGCCGCCTGTTGTCGGCTATAGTCGCGTGAAGTCGACTGCTCGAGGTCGCTTGCGGTGGACGCGGTCCCGTTACTATCTTCGCTTTGGGATCAGTCGCGCTAGTGCGCACGTAGTCGCCTGATCTCGCAATCGCCTGTAGTCACTTCCAGTGGACGAGCAGCCTAACTTAAGGACATAAATGGTATAGCAAACATTGTCCTCTAAACAACGAAACAAATAAATGCAGCCCTTGGCGTGCCAAGATGACTGCTGCCCAGCCAGGTGGCCTACAGATGTTGGAGTACCGTGTGGTTATCGTGACGACATCCTAAGGTTATAATTATGCCTCTCATATGAGGCAGATTCTCGATTGTTGTTACGAAGGTGACGAATCGGGGCCTCCAGAGAAGAAACAGGCACGACGCCCGGACACATGGGGCTGACACACTGTTCTCCTCCTCCACTAAATCGAATACTTCTGTCTCTTCATACAGACGTATTCATTGCACTTCACCACTCGTGACCGCAAATTAGTGGCTACGCGTTCATTTCACGTAGCTGCCAGCTTGCATTCGGGAGGTAGTGTGTTGGAACCCCACTGTCGGCAGCCTTCAAGATGGTTGTCCATTTTCACACTGGGCAAATGCTGAGGCTGTACCTTTATTAAGACCGCGTTAGCTTTCTTCCAATTTCTAGCCCTTTTCCATCGTCGCCGTGGGACCTGTCTGTGTCGTTGTCACGATAAAACGAATCACTCGTGGAGATTATCAATGGCGCCACGATTTTGTAAATGGTATGTCGTACTTCACGTTGTATCCTTATAATACGTATAGGGATTCCTCGTTATCACCTCTGCATTTTAAAAAATGCTATTTGTTCTGGGCGTCGACTTAGAAAGATATTTTGCCCCTACTTGCACCATATGTTATGAACCTGCGTGTATTTGGAAGTTGCGGAAGTGTAAAGTATTGAATGTGAAGAAAGGAACGCTAAGGACGACACAGACACGATACCCAGTCCTCAGGCCAGATGTATTAATAATTTACAATTAAAAACCCTTGACTCGGCCGGGAATCGAACCCGGAGCCGCCGCGTGACAGGCGGACGCGTTGCCTCCTACACCGCGAGGCCGGACACCTCTGTATTAAAATGTTTTATGTTTCGAAGTGGTGGACCATGGAAAAGTTTCCTCCCACGCATTGTAAATGCCGGAAGCCTTGAATAACTGGTCTATAAACACAGTTCTGTTCTCTCCTTTGTTTTTGGTTCTGTGTTTGTTGGTGTCCTGCCGCGACTTGGTGACTCACGGCAAGACCGCTGCCTACAACACCACTCTAGCTGAAGCAGTTTAGCCAGAAACTTGTTTTTATGTAGATTCTGTGCTCACGTGCAACATGATAAACATTACATTGATAAGTGTGTATAGCGCTGACTACAAAAGTTGCCAGGAGAGGCAAGTTCTCATTGCTTGTTCGTATACTATGCTTAACATTGTTAAATGGTCAGCTAAGTGGCATTCAGCTCAGAGAGCTCAGGATTGATTCCGGATTTTAACTGCGTCTGGTCAATTCTCTTAGCTCGGGGACTGGGAGTTTGTGTTCGTCTTAATACACATCTCTTCATCTGCACACAGCGCACCACAGAAACACGCAATAGTGAATGCATCCCTCCACATAGGATTGGCCTCATCCGGCCGTAAAACTATGCCAAATCCACACAAATTGCCGACCAGATACCTATTCTCCCTTTGCGTCAATTTATTGCCCAATTTTTTTTAAAAATCTGCTTTGATTGTTTGAAATATCATACCCCCGCATTCTTACATCATAGTCACATCTCCGAGGTCTCCGAAAACCATAAATTTAGTTAGTGGGACGTAAATTCTTGGCAGTACACATTGCAGTTCTCGTTTAAGACAACGTGAAAATCTACATTGATAATAATTTTGCCTGTACATGGCTCAGAATTAAAAAGGAATGGCATTTCTGTATCAGTCGAGTCCACAGTAAGATGGAAATGCAAGTTTTTAATCTCCCGTCATATCAGTCTATTTAATGTATGTATGCATGTATGTATGTATGTATGTATGTATGTATGTATGTATGTATGTATTAGTCCGCGCACCTTTTAGCGATATTATTTTGTCCGGGGGGTGAGGAGTAAGGAGGGAGCTCTCCCGGTTCCGGTGATACTGCCAACTGAATGGAAATGAAATCTGAATTGAATCGATAATATGATCGATCGATATGAATATTCTAAACATTTATTACCTGGGCGACTGCCCTGAAAGCATATCAGTATTGATTGATTGATTGATTGATTGATTGATTGATTGATTGATTGATTGATTGATTGATTGATCCAACAACTGTCACACATACATTATTTAACGTTTCTCGATGTGAATTTTGTTCCTAAATTAATTCTATAGTTTGGCTGTGCTGTGTAAACAACAACAGTACTAGTACGTAAAGTGTACGCCAGATGTCGCACAGCGATGCATAAGCGATTCATAGTTTGTGCTTCAAAGATTGCCAGTACGAATCTCGAAGATAACCGAGGTCGACTGATTCAGCACTAGGGTGTGCATGTATCATGTATCACTAAAAGGTGCGCGTACTATATGTATGTATGTATGTATGTATGTATGTATGTATGTATGTATGTATGTATGTACTCTCATCATAAGAAAATAGCTGCACAAAATTTAATGAAAATCGGTACCGTATGTAAAGTCGGCAAATAAAGGCACTACAGTCTAGGCTAAATTTTTTTTAAAATTCACACTGGGTGAAATGGTAGTTTAGGGGAAGGCCTAACATTTAATTCTCAGATATCAAGTAACTGCTCACATCGAACCCTTGTCCCGTTTCTCGACGGGGTCGGGTATGAAATGAGATGTATCTTCGTAGCGAGTTTTTACGACCGGATGCCCTTCCTGACATCAACCTCATTAGAGGAGACAGTGTGATTAAATGAATGACTTGATATATGCTAGTAGGAAGGGAGAGGGTAAAACTTGGTGCCGGCACATAGCCTATTCCTGTAGAATAGCACCAAGGGCTCTGCTGAAGGCTTTTCGTCTCCATCTGACGGACGAATAATCGACAGCGTCATATGCCCTCACACCATATGAACACTGTGGAGAGGTTTGGAATTTAATCCAGGCTTTTGGTACGCAATTTTGTGATTATAAATTGTATACCACCACCTCCCCTACCCTGCGACGAAATAAAAATTAGTATTACTTCAGAATTAGAGAGAACGCCGTTGTGGGATTTAGTTTCGCTGTTGCTTTACAGGTATTGCATTTAGTGGCGGATTTGACTTTTCTTTCATATAATTCGAATTAAATAATATAATAATAATAAGTAAAAAATGTAATGCTTATACACAGCTGTCTAGTCGCAGCTTGACTGAAATACTGCCAAGACATACGTGAAACAACATTGTAGTTCCTGTAAACGAGATGAAACATGCAAACGCAACTCAAAATTCCTATATATGACTACTACTCCAGTCTGCTGCAATCGAAGCTGAATTTCTACAACAATATACCACGAAATATTACATGCAACACATGTCTACCTGAAAGACGGATTATACAACAGGGTCCACAAATAAATTATTCCACAATTTCATTCAGAACAGGCAGTATAGCGTTCTTGATGTTGCCGTTCGCCAGTAGTGACACACGTGGGCTGCTGTCGAGTCAGATGAAACAAAACTGTAGTCTCACTACATATCATTCCTCGCACAACTTGCAATACTAAATACATTATTATATGATGATCCCAACTCTATAATTCCAAACACGTTAAATTGGATTACTCGTTTAGGTGACCTTCACTTACGCTGATATATACGTAATTAAAATCCTTCATGAAGACGCAGCTAATATAATTCCTGGTACAAAACGGTAAATGGCCAGTACTAGCAAATATCGGAAGATCTCATTCTTGCATAACCATAAAAAAATGCAAAAGAACTATGTAGGCCATACGGGATATAACTCACAAATAAGCAATACAATATTCGTTTGTGGAATACATTTAAAGATCCAACACTCTCGGGCAGGCCCTCCGATCGCGTATAACATATTCTCCTACTTATTATTTAAAACTGGAAGACTCTATCTCATTCTCTGTACAGTCCGGCTCCATGGCTAAATGGTTAGCGTGCTGGCCTTTGGTCACAGGAGCGCCGGGTTCGATTCCCAGCAGGGTTGGGAATCTCAACCCCTGGCACGGGGACTGGGTGTATGTGTCGTCTTCATCATAATTGCATCCTCATCATGACGCGCAGGTCGCCTACGGGGGTCAAGTCAAAAGACCTGCACCTGGCGAACCGAAGTTCTGGGACACATCCCGGCACTAAAAGCCACACGCCATTTCATGTCATTCTCTATAGACTACAATCATAGAGTATTCTGGAGGACATAATTAACTTTCGAAGACCCTTACATTTTTCGGCACGTAATATATTCTCATATCATCTCGTAGTAACCGTATCATGCATACCACACCTGAATTATATTCTGAAGATTTGCGTCCCACATTAACCTTACTATCATAGCATAATAAAGAACTCTAAACTTTGTAGTATTTCTCTTGATCTATTCAGAGCATTCCTATTACTTCCATCCACATTACACGAATCACGCATTTAAAATATTTGGATTTTATTCTCATAGATGAAATTCTGAATGATCAGCGTTGAGGCCTTCGGTTCAGAGGGTCCCGAGTTCTATTCTCGGCTGGGTCGGTGATTTTAATGGCGTGTGGATTCATTCTTCCTGCTCGGGGACTGGGTGTTTATGTTTGTCCCCATACTCTCCTCTTCATATTCAGACAAGACACGACACTATAACCATGACAGAAATACGCAGTAGTGATTACATTTCTCCACATAGGGTTGGCGTCAGGAAGGGTATCCGGTCATAAAACAGGACCAAATCCACATTTACGACACAGCACCCGCGACTCCACAGGTGTGGGAAAAGCGGAATAATAATAATAATAATAATAATAATAATAATAATAATAATAATAATAATAATAATAATAATAATAATAACAATAATAATAATAAGAAGAAGAAGAAGAAAATTACTGCATATACAAGCTCATTTCAACTTGAGGTTTATCTATAATGTGCCTGTCTGGTCTCACTGCAGTTCTCGTCATTATCACTTGATTCTGGAGATTTACATATTTCCAAGCTAGTTTGAATATCCCGCACATCCAAAGGAGTTTGCAATTAAGACACATTTTAAATCACAAAAATATTATTTTAGTTAAAAGACCCTTTGTTTCCTTCAAGCTGCCTCTTTTTCCAAGTTAATTTGTATCCTTATTTAACTACAAATACGTTAATAATCTCACAATGAGAAAGAAAAAAACAAGGAAGAAAGAAAGAAAAGAAGGAATAATATTGAACCAAAATATCTGCAAGTTGAAGGTAAGTAAAACTCGCCACTTAGCTGGTGTTGGCTCCACCTCGCCCAATGATCTGCCGATCATTTATTGGCAGCATTATGTCAATTTGCATTCAGTTTCGGCTCGACTAGGCTTTAGATCTCATGTTACGTCTTCCCATTGTGATTAGAGTTCCATTATTTCGCTGGTTCTTGGAATTTTGAAACAGGAGTTCAGATCTTCCCATACACACTTCTTCCTTCATCATTTCACTAACATTATGACGTACACGCTCGTTAATCACACGCGCTAATTAATCAAAGTTGCACTTCTCGTTAGATTGCACTAATTCACCACTCTCGCACTGGCATATCCTCGTACACTTCACAGATAATGTTTCTGGTCGAGCTCCAAATACACTGGCTGCAGTAACAACAGATTTAACCGCGACGATTATCACTGAAGACTGACTGACTGACTGACTGACTGAAAAATATAAGAACGAATGGGAGACTGGGGTCGAGATACTGTGCTTCAGGCCCTTTTATATGCCGCCGTAGCACTTCCTTGACGATATTATATAACTGACTGATATATAAATATGTATTCAAGTGTTGGTTGCCAAAAATGTAATTTCCACTTGATCTTTCGCTATGTTCTTTAAAAAACTTTCAAACCATATCCTTTAAGTAATCTCAACTTTTGTTCATTGCATTAGAACACGTCGTCACGTTTTTAAAACGTAGGATTCTGCAGGGTTCATTTGATTACCGTGGAACGTGGTGTCTATCGCCTTAAAGTAGTGGGAGCAAATATACAGTGTCCCTAAAAAGAAGTTTTTCCAAATGCAGGATTTATTGTCATTTTGTCGATTTCTCCTCCAAATACATGTTGAAAAACGGCCTAAAATAAGATTTCCGATTTATTACGAGACATCAGCTGAGATTCAGTATGATTATTCCTTTTATTGTTTAATTTAGTCCTCTCTCCTTCACAGAATAATACATCTTGTAGTTCGCCGATTTACGTCCAGTCAGAACAAGATTTAACCATTAAGACTCGATCGTCTTACGTCCGGTACAGAAAGGTTACAATACTGTCATGATTTTTTTATTGAGAGACTTTCTGAAAGTTTCATGAACTTTGCCTAACGTTACTCTAGTAATAAAAATAAATATGATGGTGTATTAATTACTTTTAATAATGAACTTAACTTCTTATCGTAATTGTAAGCTGTTCGATACAGAGGAAATCAATTCTTCATTGTGTAGACAGAATAATACATAATAACAAAAATAACATCAGTGGTTACATAATTGCTGAATAACACGGCTTCATTCTAGAAAATATAGACTTCCCATTCCTAGGCCTTTCCTGTCCCATCGTCACCATAAGACCTATCTGTGTCGGTGCGACATAAAGGAAATAGCTAAATAAATAAATAAAGAAATAAATAAATAGGAAAATGAAAATCGTCAGCCTGTTTCCAGTCGTTCATCCGGGTCAGGAATGGAATGAATGAAACCCCTATCTAGCGGCGAGGATAGGAATTGTGCCGGCAGCCGAAGCCGGTTGCATTCCTCTTCCTGTGGGGCAATGACTAATGAATGACATATGAAATGAAATTAAATTGGAGAGTGTTGCTGGATTGAAAAATGGCAGGGAAAATCGGAGTACCCGGAGAAAAACGTGTCCCGCCTCTGCTTCAAATCTTACATGGAGTGACCGGTATTTGAACCGCGGTGTGAGGCCGGCGCGCTGCCACCTGAGCCACGGAGGATCACTTTGACTAGTATGACCTATTTTAATAATATTGGTTAAAAGTTTTTTTTAAAAAAATATTAAAGTTGCGGTCTTAAATGGTAACTTAATGCTAAACTTCCAGTATAAATGTGAGCATTTCATTAAATAATAATAATAATAACGAGGTGGCAGAGTAAATATGTGACTGAGTTTTATTTTGTCGAGAAAACACTAATGTGTTACCAGAGATCTTTATCGTGTCGACATTGCACGACATGGTGTGTCAAGTGGAGAATTTTCTGACCTTCAAATTTCCGACTATCTCTGCCGGGTTTGAACCCACATTGTTGGAATCCGAAGACCGAAACTCTACCACTGATTCACAGAGGGAGTTTTGATTAAAACTGTCGTCTCATTGAATTAAATGTAACGCGAATTCGTGGAGCAGCTGAGCACAACGAACGAAACTTGGCGCATTTGCAGCTGTACCACAGCTCATTGTCTGGGAAACTTGCAGAATGAGAAGATCCCACCAGTGCTACCCGTATTTTTCCTAAGGCAGTAGATTAATGTTAGATTCGGCTTCATATTTCCAAAATGGTAGGATTGGATTATCTCCTGTTTGATATAGACCAATGTCTGAAGAGTGAGAAATCTACAGCGTTTCATGTTGTTAATGTTGGGTCATGTGATGAGAGTGCGATTACCATAATTATCGGTACTTTTTCGCTAAAGGAGATTGCTGCTGCATGATTGCCCAAATTTTACTGGGCGTACCCAAGATTTGAACCCGTGGCATTGCAGGAAACGTCCATGTTGCATCGTAACTTCAGTTAAAGTATGCTTCGGGGTATATTTTAATAAAATATCTTTTTTTTTTTAAACCGGACACTTTGAAAATCATCATGGAAAGTGTTTGTAATCTTCAACTAAGGCAATGCGAAACTGACTGTACTTCTACAAAGCTAGTTTCTTTGCACGAGATGTTAACAGCACGCCCCAATAGTGCCCGTTTGAATGTTGCATTGTAAGCGTAGCAAGCGCCACTCAAAACCTGCTTCTCAAGGTTAGCTGACGAAGAGCGTAGGAATAGAATTAGACTATTCAGTTGGATATGGATTTAAAACTAGTCTCTTCCTCTGGACTTCATAATTGGAAACTTCAGCCTAGGGGGAGCTAATTGAAAGGTCTTCTATTGTTTCAAAATATAGAGCAGGGTTATGCAACTTGTCCATCCTTTCCTGACGAAAAAGGCGATGTAGGTCTACATTGTTTTAAAATTAGAGTAGCCTTCTTCCCAGTCTCAGATCACCAACGCCTACTAATTATTGCAGCTGAGATGGTGGGTTCGAACTCCACCGTCGACAGCTCTGAAAATGGTTTACCATGGGTCCTATTTGCGCACCTAACAATTGCCTGTATGCATATTTGAGATTATTTAAAAGTTATGCAGATATCATGTCGTAGAAGTCAGGATATTAAAGTTTTTCCAGAGGTAAGAGATCTCACAGGCGTTCTCATCATATCACAGTATTGTGTACCCCCTGTGGGTGGGGAACGCAGGCGAAGAATACACCCACGGTATCACCTGCCTGTCGTAAAAGTTGACTAAAAGGGGTGACCAAGGGATGATTGAATTAGAACTATGAGACTACTCGTAATAGTAACATCACGCGAGGAACACCTTGGGTCGCCTTTACTTGCGAGTAGTACCACTATGTCAGGGACACAATAGGTTTGTGATTAATAGCAACAGAGGGTGATTCAGTATGGGTTTTAAATTACCCGTGATTAGTACAACTATATGCGGAACACCACGGGCTTACGTTGCCTGTGATTAGTACCATTGTGAGAAACACCACGTATCTGGGTGTTGCCTGTGATTAGTAGCACTATATGACGGATACCGTGGGCCTGCGTTGCCCGTGATTAGTACCCACTATATGAGGAACACCACGGGATAGTGCGAGTCCCTGTGATTAGTATACCTATGTGAAGAACACCATGGGTTTGCGTTGCCTATGAGTGTCGCTGTAATGTGAGAAACACCATAGGTCTACGTTACCTGTGCGTATTGAGTAGTACTACAATGTGTGGAACACCGTAAGTCTACGTTTCTCATGATTAGTACCGCTACCCCCCTGTGGGTGGGGACGGTAGAATAACACCCATGGTATCCCCTGCATGTCGTAAGATGCGACTAAAAGGAGCCCGAGGAGCTCTGAACTTTGGAGCGTGGGTTGGCGACCACGGGGCTCTTAGCTGAGTCCTCTCATTTCTTCCACTTACTTGTGACAGGCTCCTGACTTTCATCTATCCTATCCGACCTCCCTTGCTCAACTCTTGTTCTTTTCCAATCCCGACGGTATTAGAGCACTCGAGGCCTAGGGAGTCGTTCATTTTCACGCCCTTCGTAGCCCTTGTCTTCCTTTGGTCGATACCATGATTTTTCGAAATGTCGGGCCCCTTCCATTTTTTCTCCCTGATTAATGTTATATAGAGGACGGTTGCCCAGTTGTACTTCCTCTTAAAACAATAATCACCACCACCATTAGTACCGCTACGTGACAAATATCATGGTTCTTACTTTCCCAGCGATAAGTACCATTATGAGCGGAAATTTGGACCCGTTTAGACAACAAGCATCATCGATTCAGGATTGTAGTTTGGAAGCAGCCCCTTGGTCAGTATATACTATTGTTTTTAGATAGTTTGTGGGAAGGTGGGGGCATTGCGGGTGGAATCCACTGATTGTTTAAGTTCATAATCATCGTTCATCGTCTCTTTTTTGAATTTTAATCAGTGGATTAATTTTCGAATTATTTTTAACTTTCAGTATTATGAGCTGGATCCGCTGATTATTTTAAATTTATATTTATCCATTCATTCTTTGTCGCGTTTTGAATTCTGGTCAGTGGATGCGTTTTGACCTTTCAAATTGTCATTACATTTCGTCTCATTTCGTACCTAGATATTAGGCCCCTTTAAACAACAAGCATCATCAGCATCATCATCATCACAGTATTTGTGTATTGTCATGGGTTTACAAGTGTACATAGATATTAGGGGCTGCCTAGCCGAGGTGGTAAAGGCGTGATCGGATCGCTGGAAGGACGTGGGTTTCCCATCAGAAAGTAGAAAATATTTAGAAGTGAGCATTTCACTTCTGGAGAGGCACGTGGTCCTGACGTTCACTCAGCGTGCACCTACAACAAAAATGAGTACTATGTTAATTCCTGGCTGGGCATAGGACTAACCTCTCTGTCCCACATCACCGAGTCGGGAAGGAAAGCAAAGAGTAGCTCCTATGGTCAGAAGGAAGACAAACCCTGGCCATCATGTTGAAACCGAGTAAACGCCAGGCAGACGCCAGTTAAAGCACTTCCAGGCAATCTTATAGACTTGGAACTTGGTACCAGAGAACCTGATACTGTTAAAAGCATTAGATAATTGGAAACTCCCCAAAATCCCCCCCCCAAAAAAAAATAAACTTAGTGGAGGGAGTGGGAGGTCTGAAATTCGGTTTTAAAAAAATCACAGCGATACAAGCGTACGCCTTTTTTCAGACAGTGGGAAACTTTATTTTAAAAACGCTGTGTTCTCTGGTTTATGTGTTTCCAAGAAGTTCAAATGATCTTTTAACATCCAAGCCCAAAAGTATATTGAGGAAGGATTTCGAGATATTGGACAGGCAGTCCATATTAATAAATGGAAGCCGATCTGTAGCAATGTACACTGACTGACAGAGCAAATGCAACACCAAGAAGGAGTGGTCAGAACTTTATGCCAATTGCAGGGTAGACTGACGTCACTGAGGTATGCTCATGATGTGAAATGCGCCGCTGTGCTGCGCACGTAGCGAACGATAAATGGGACACGGCGTTGGCGAATGGCCCACTTCGTACCGTGATTTCTCAGCCGACAGTCATTGTAGAACGTGTTGTCGTGTGCCACAGGACACGTGTATAGCTAAGAATGCCAGGCCGCCGTCAACCGAGGCATTTCCAGCAGACAGACGACTTTACGAGGGGTATGGTGATCGGGCTGAGAAGGGCAGGTTGGTCGCAGCCGATACCCATAGGGATGTGTCCACGGTGCAGCGCCTGTGGCGAAGATGGTTGGCGCAGGGACATGTGGCACGTGCGAGGGGTCCAGGCGCAGCCCGAGTGACGTCAGCACGCGAGGATCGGCGCATCCGCCGCCAAGCGGTGGCAGCCCCGCACGCCACGTCAACCGCCATTCTTCAGCATGTGCAAGACACCCTGGCTGTTCCAATATCGACCAGAACAATTTCCCGTCGATTGGTTGAAGGAGGTCTGCACTCCCGGCGCCCGCTCAGAAGACTACCATTGACTCCACAGCATAGACGTGCACGCCTGGCATGGTGCCGGGCTAGAGCGACTTGGATGAGGGAATGGCGGAACGTCGTGTTCTCCGATGAGTCACGCTTCTGTTCTGTCAGTGATAGTCACCGCAGACGAGTGTGGCGTCGGCGTGGAGAAAGGTCAAATCCGGCAGTAACTGTGGAGCGCCCTACCGCTAGACAACGCGGCATCATGGTTTGGGGCGCTATTGCGTATGATTCCACGTCACCTCTAGTGCGTATTCAAGGCACGTTAAATGCCCATCGCTACGTGCAGCATGTGCTGCGGCCGGTGGCACTCCCGTACCTTCAGGGGCTGCCCAATGCTCTGTTTCAGCAGGATAATGCCCGCCCACACACTGCTCGCATCTCCCAACAGGCTCTACAAGGTGTACAGATGCTTCCGTGGCCAGCGTACTCTCCGGATCTCTCACCAATCGAACGCGTGTGGGATCTCATTGGACGCCGTTTGCAAACTCTGCCCCAGCCTCGTACAGACGACCAACTGTGGCAAATGGTTGACAGAGAATGGAGAACCATCCCTCAGGACACCATCCGCACTCTTATTGACTCTGTACCTCGACGTGTTTCTGCGTGCATCGCCGCTCGCGGTGGTCCTACATCCTACTGAGTCGATGCCGTGCGCATTGTGTAACCTGCATATCGGTTTGAAATAAACATCAATTATTCGTCCGTGCCGTCTCTGTTTTTTCCCCAACTTTCATCCCTTTCGAACCACTCCTTCTTGGTGTTGCATTTGCTCTGTCAGTCAGTGTATATTCGGTTAAAAAGAATGAGCGCATGGTATTTATGTTTATCGCATTTAATATTACATCGGACTTAATTTTAATTATTATCAAAAATTATTATTATTATTATTATTATTATTATTATTATTATTATTATTATTATTATTATTATCATCATCATCATCATCAAAAATTCACTTCCCGCGTAGATACAAACCTTGTGGATAACCACACCAAACATTGTATCTATAGGTTCAATTGTTTCCGAGAAAAGTGTTCTTGCGGGGAAGTTACATAATGTCATGCGCACATTCTTTGTTTGAGCGAGTATTCATAAAGGGAGATACAAAAACGAAAACAGATATGAATTAACTGGGCGTACACCACACAGGCTATGGTGCCGACACCAAGTTAATTGGGAAAAGACCCTGAATAATAATAATAATAATAATAATAATAATAATAATAATAATAATAATAATAATAATAATAATAATAATAATAATAATAAAAAAGGGCCGATGACCTTCGATGTTAGGCCCCTTTAAACAACAAGCAACAATAATAATAATAATAATAATAATAATAATAATAATAATAATAATAATAATAATAATAATAATAATAATAGGTCCAAAAATTGTAAATGGACAATACAGGTTAAGGGTACATGAAGAACTGAATAGGGAAAATGAGCGACTGATGGAGTCTATCAGGGAAAATAAGACTGAAATTCTATGGACACTTCTTCAGAATGGATGGAAAGCGATTGGCAAAACAAATCTTTCAGATGCTTGATAATAGACCTAGAAAGTTTGTGATAAATTGTTCCAGGACATGAGTAAGGACTTCAACAAGGCTGAACTAAGGCGAGAGGAAATCTCAAATCGAGTACAGTACCGGTTACAAATAAACAACTTCAAGGGCTCCCAGGAAGAACAAAAACAAAACAGTGGTTGGAAGACGGAAAGACGGCAGGCTGCTAAGGAAAGAATGCAGCAGTTGCGGCTTGCAAATAAAGACTTCCAAAAATGTGTAACAGACATTTAACGTGGTCTTTGTCGGCCTTAAACGAAATAATAATAATAATAATAATAATAATAATAATAATAATAATAATAATAATAATAATAATAATTTGGTCCTACTGCTACCTTTTCTCTCATGAATCTTAAACTCCTTGTTGTAAGCAAGTATGGTAAATTTTGCATACACTTAAAAAGATTAGGATTTAAAAAATAGTGAGCCATAGTTTAACATTATATTGGATATCGCATTCATTTCTTTCTTGCTACAATATCTTAAATTCACTTGAATTCTTAGGAGTTGTTCTAAATCTTTTTTAAAAAACTTATATACTTTTAAATTAGTCACTATTTATACCTGCAAGCTGAAAATCACTGCTGTTTTCTGCTCTAGATCAGGATACTTAAGTCTGTAAATGCCGCATTTATCTCGAAACAATGTTAATTGTTCCTCTGATTTTTCTTCCCGAGGTCTGTGAACTGATAAATCAACTTGAACACACAACAGCAATTTCAGGTATGGTGTTAGTACTGGTACTAACATTTTCATTTTGTATTTTCAACCTGAATAATAAGACGTGTGCTTTACCAGCTACTTTGTACATAAGTAGACTAGAATGTGCCCAGTGAATAAAACTTTTCATTTACCTCAGATTGTCACAAACTGTTTTAATGAGGCTCAGGACTGTAGTTTAAAACACGTTCATAATAATAATAATAATAATAATAATAATAATAATAATAATACCGGGCGAGTTGACCGTGTGGTTAGGTGCGTGCAGCTGTGAGCTTGCATCCGGGAGATAGTGGGTTTGAACCCCCACTGTCGACTGCCTTGAAGATGGTTTTCCGTAGTTTCCTGTTTTCACACCAGGCAAATGCTGGGACTGTACCTTAATTTAGGTCACGGCTGTCTCCTTCCCGCTCCTCGCCCTTTCCTATCCCATCGTCGCCATACGAACTATTTGTGTCGGTGCGACGTAAAGCAAATAATAATAATAATAATAATAATAATAATAATAATAATAATAATAATAATAATAAAGTGTTAATATTTTCGTGGATCAGTTTTAGCCTTTTTAGCCACTTGTTTTATATCTCTGTTCCTCTCTCTTTATTCTTTCGTATTTTGGTGGATTTAATGTGTTGAATAATGTTTTTTGTTTTTTTTTTGCTAGGGGCTTTACGTCGCACCGACACAGATAGGTCTTATGGCGACGATGGGATAGGAAAGGCCTAGGAGTTGGAAGGAAGCGGCCGTGGCCTTAATTAAGGTACAGCCCCAGCATCTGCCTGGTGTGAAAATGGGAAACCACGGAAAACCATTTTCAGGGCTGCCGATAGTGGGATTCGAACCTACCATCTCCCGGATGCAAGCTCACAGCCGCGCGCCTCTACGCGCACGGCCAACTCGTCCGGTTTGAATAATGTTGCAACACCCTCTGGTTTCAACTACTTTCTTAGAAAATAGAGAAACATCACATCTTCAAAGTACACACTGCGTATTGTGCAGTGTTTATTTACATATACAGTATAGCATCTTTTTGTAAAATATCCTCTCTTCTGCAGTATACAGTCCATTTCTTTGCATTAGAAAAGTGTAGGACTCACATTTTTATAATGAGGCCTTTGGCTAATTTTAATTTTATTTATTTGTTTTTGAATATTCTATTACTGATCATTTATTAATAAATGCAATTATTCTACTTGTTGTTGACCGTCTCTCTGAAAGTTGAAAAGGCCTTTGTTTATTTGTGTTGGAATTGTTTTTTGCAGTTAGGTGCTGAGCACCACCAACCGCCGTTTTTTTACAGGTACTCATTGTCAGGGAGTGCAGAATTGTAAATATTTACGAATTCTCTTGAAGGTACAGACTTCAGCTTTTTACTACTTTCAGATTAAAGCTCACACAAGTTGTGAAACAAGCGTTTACTGGAAGCTAGATGTGACAATAGTGTTTGCCCTAATTGCAAATTGATTTGATGTAATGTGATTTCATTTGATTTGTCATACGCTTTATAATTTGGTGCACGAATTGGAGCGAAGTTTTCTTTCTGTATAATTCCTATTCTGTTTCCACATTGTGCCAAGTTTGCGGATAGTAGAAGCCTGTACGGAAATGCTTTGTTTTTACTTTTATGGATATTGCTGTTGTATGTTATAATGCGACCTGTCACCATTAATTCACCCCATAAATGTGCTATTATCGCACATCAACAAGTGATACAAATGAACTGGAAGAAGATATCAGGCTTGTTTGAACTCGGCGACCTCATGCTGACACTTGGTACATAAAAGCTTTGTGTCACGTGCTTATTTATTGATTGATTGTACTCTCATCATCTTTCTTCTTGGTCATCATGTCGTGGGAACGACGCTAATGATATCTCTACGTATTGTACAGTAAAATAAGTCGTGATTTCCAGTAAGGGTAAGTTACGTTTTAGTACTGGCAGAACGGGAACCGTGAACCGGAGTCATTGGGCGGGGGGCCACGAGAGAATGTTGTAGGACTGCTTCTTGTCTAGCGTAAAAGTAATGAACTCATCGATCAGTGATGCATACCGTACTTCTAAATGGCTCGCGTAAAAAGGCATTGGCATACGGTCTGAGTTCATAACTCGCAACAGTGCCATACTTTTGCGTGAACTGCAACTTTTTGCTCTTCGTCTAAATTCCTGTTATTCCCTGGTTGTCCCTTTAGATCACTCATAAACCACAGTTGATATCAATTTTCCAGGGGAAAACATGTCATCTCTTACCAATATGCTTAGAAACCAGGAGATTCCAGCTAACTTCCTGAACAAAGTGGAAGTCCTAAACTTGATCGATTTGTAGTGGTAATTTTTAAATATTCTTAACTGTGAGCCCTTCCTCTTCCTGGTCTTTTCCCACTTTACCTGAGACCGGTATTTTGTGTGGAATTAGCCCAGTTTTACAACTGGATCCCTTTCCTTTGCAGAGGGATGTACTCAGTATCTTGTATGTCTATGGTGTTTTGTAATGTTATGTGTAGTATGTAAATGAAGATGTGTACTAAATCAAAAACTGACACACAGCCCCCATGCTGGAGGAATTAATCAAAAGCGATTAAAACGCCCGGCCCGACCAAGAATCGAATCCCGGACACTCTTAAACTGAAGGCCACTTGCTGACTGTTCAGCCAATGAGCTGGAATTTTTCTAAATATGTCTACCTACTGAAATGAGATAAACTCTCCTCTGAGACTCATAGTACTGGAATGTTAACCACGGGGTTTCGAATTGGATCAGACTTTTCTTACTCGTTGTGTTATCTGAAATGGCACCCTGTTCCATACACTCGTTTGCTCATCAGCGTCTTTTCCGCATTGTGGCGGGATCCGCTCTCTTTATGACTTCGCTTGTGGGCCATTTCAGAGCCTACATCTAGGCTACGTAGCCGTAAGTGTGCATTCGGTAGATGGTTGGTTCGAACCCCACCATCGGCAGTCCTGAAAATGGTTTTCCGTGGTTTCCCATTTTCACTTAAGGTAAATGCTTCAGCTGTAATTTAATGAAAGCTACGGCCTCTTCCTTTCCACTCCTATCCCATCATTGCCGAAAACCCATCGAGTTATTGCGACGTTAAGCCCCTAGCAAAGAAAAAAAAAATATTTACGCTCCGGATGCCACATATACCATTCTTAAAATTCTTAAATATTGTTGACAGAACCAGAAGTTAAACGAGCAAGAACTAATGTAGAAGAGAAGAGTGGAGAAAATAAATGGAGGGAATAAAGTGGGACAAGGATCCGAGCTAAGTGGCTCAGATGGTAGAGCGCTGGCTTTTGAGCCCGATGTGGTGGGTTCAATCCCGGTTCAGTCCGTTGGTATTTCAAAGAGCTCGCATTGGTAGATTTATCAGAAAGAAACTGCAGGACATTTCCAGCTCGTTGGTGTTTCCGAAAAGCACGAGAGTCGTTAGTGGAATGTAAAAAAAACCCCACATTATTTAAAAACCAGGACAAGGTTATATTATACCCGTCGTTGACGGGCTAGTTTTTATACAATTGTAGTGGTAATAACCTCCATCGGAGATGAATGGCAGCCGAAGAAACAGACGCATCTCATATAATGTTACTGTAGATCAGTTGCATGGACTTAGGCCATATAGGCCAGAGATGTTCGGCGTTGATGGACTTCGCACTAAATATCTAAATTCTCTTTTATAGCTCGTGCGGTAAACATATAGCCTATGAGACATAAATGATCGGAAATTTTAGTTTCTGTAACCTCTGTTTTGTACAGGTTTCGGATGGAATAGAGTGTCATGAAATTTCTGTCCAGCCGTTTTACCGGCATGTTCTCACAAACATCCAGATAGGCAGACAAAAATTAAACTGAACCCATTTTCGACTTTTGCACACCTAATCAGTACGAGGCAAAAATGTGAAGTGTACAGACACAGTTATAATGTTATTTATATAGATAATTCACCAGGGATAATAGTAAATACAGTATTTAGTTAAAACTGTGTTCTCTTCAATAATCTCTAATTGTAAGAAAAAACATGAAGGTAAAATGAGCGAAGCCATACATAAGGAATCAGTGTCTACCTGCGTAGATATACACAGAGGAAATCAAAATGAACTTAGAATCTTAATATATTTATACAAGCTACATTGAGAAACTAATGTTCTTCCGGAGAGAAGGAGTTAACATTAATTATGGCTGGCTAGGGAAGCTGATATAATAATCCCAGCAGCCATTTATTAATCAGTTAGTCACTCCAAGGAAAAGGCAAACTGAGGTGTTATGTTCAGATCCTGAACTGTGTTTCCTAATTAACTTACAACTATTCGAACTAGTACGTGAACTACAATTACATATATTTAACTGTAGTCTTGGCAGAAAATATTCTGCACTACATACGGTACGTAGTCTTGCCTTGAGCCGCTTGGACGACTTGTTCTTCGATGGTGTTCTTTCCACCGATGTGTGATACGGTATTTCGGTGATTTCTCAGACAGTCTTTGTGTGCAAACCGATGACACGGTGTTAGAATGCGAACGCGTGTATGACCTAAAACGGTAATGTTTGCCTCGGGGTTTCACAACAGCGTGCGTCTTTCTTAACACACGGGACTTGTTAAAATACGCTTGCATTATGCTACTTTAAGGGCGTGGGGTGTCTTGTTTTGCAACCGTAAACATTTACATATATCAGCTACCGCCTTTTCTTCTTTTTCTGTCGCTTTTCGCGGGTGCGAACTGTATAGCACATGTGGATTTGGCCCTGTTTTATGGCCGGATGCCCTTCCTGACGCCAACCGTTCGTGGAGAGATGTAATCAGTATTGCATGTTCCTGTTCTGTGTTGTCTGAATATGAAGAGAAGAGTGTTGGGACAAATACAGACACCCAGAAGATTTAAGCAGACGTGATTAAAATCCCCGCCTCTGCGGGGAATCGAACCCGAACCCTCTAAACCGAACTCAATAATAACAGACTGTGTTGAAGGAAATGAGAACAAGTATAATGAAGGTAGGAACCAACCGTCTCGCTCAAAGTTTTCATCCAGATTCAAATGGGACCTGGCCAGATGCAGTGTGCTGAATGAATTTTATTCAGCATCCCTCTATTAAAAAAATATTTTAAACGCTCTTTTCTGAACTTTCATAAATATTTTCCGAAAATTGTCCACACTTTTTTTAAATATCCATCCTTAGTTTCCTAATACTTTTAACTGAATACAGAATATTGTGTATGGAGAAAGGTATACAATTCTGCTCATGTGAATGGCAAAGAAATAAAACGCCGGAATAATATTTAACGAGACGGTCGTAAGTCCAGGAATGCATACTCCACTTTTTTGGAACGACGGTATACTTTCTTTTGCAAAGTTTTCAAAGTCCGCGCAGGATGTGTTCGGCAATATTTGACGACCTTTCTTCTGGTTCATACTCATCTTTGAATAACTTTATTTAGCTACTTCAAAAGTCATTTCTTCACACACACTTTTATTCCTTTGCATCACTGTCTTTTCAGTTACAAGCATTTTCTCACCCAGCATTTCTAGTGTATTTTTATAAAGTTCCTGTTCTGCCACTATAGCTTCATGAGATGCAATCAAATTAATTTCAGCGAACAATCTTTCATAATACACATAATTCCTTTAATCACAATTTCGACTTTTCGCTGTACACAGATTCTTCAGAAATGTTCTCTTCAACCCTCGAAGGGCTAGGGATTTCTTCACCTAGTCAACATTTTCTTCGAAGAACGTTTTTGAAAACTGCTTTATTTCACAAGAGACAGTCACCATTGATCTGCTTTTAGGATGTCGCCCGTAGCAGATTCCCTATCAGCTGTATACCTAGTCGTTTCTTAAATGATTTCATAGAAGTTGGAAATTTATTGAACATCTCCCTTGGTAAATTCTTCCAATGCCTAATTTCCCTTCATATAAACGAATATTTGCCCCAATTTGTCCTCTTGGACTCCAACTTTATCGTCATTCTATAACCACTTCAAAAACCAACAATGAACAGTGGACGTTCTCATTTTCAGTCACTTGATGATCGATTCATTCCCGCTTCTTCCCTAGTCGGGTAAAACACAGGACAAGGCATGTCTAAATACCGTTTTTTATTCAGGTGCGGCTCCCCCTTGTTGAGGTAAGTGTAGGCGGTAAGAACGGTAGGATTGGCCAAGGTGTGAATATGACAAGCAGATTGCAGCAGATGTAGAATATACAGTAGTAGTTACGTAGAAATGAAAAGATTAGCACAGGATAGGATGGCATGGAGGGCTGGATCAAACCAGTCTGTGGACTGATGACTCACGCAACATTATTTCCCAACTATAGTTTTCAATTGAAGTAATTACGCGGTATTTTATACAGAATACCTTCTTCTGTAACACCACATTTCAAAAGCTTCTATTCTCTTTCTTTCTGAGCTAGTTATCCTCCATGTTTCACTTCCATACAGCGCCACACCCCAGACGAAATTCTTATATCAGTGTTCGAAGTGAGCAAATTTATTTTCTTAAGAAAGGCCTTCCTTGCTTGTGCTAGTCTGCATTTCATGTCCTCCTTACTTCTGCCATCATTAGTTATTTTACTACCCAAGTAACAATGTTCATCTAACTTACTTCCTTTAAGATTTAATTTCTTAATCTAATATTTCCTGCATCACCTACTTCGTTCGACTGCACTCTATTACTTTTGTTTTGGACTTAATTATTTTCATATTTTTACTCCTTCCCCCAAGACACTGTCCATACCACTCAGCAATTACTCCAGATTTCCTGCAGTCTCAGATAAAAGAGTATCATTGGGAAATCTCAGGGTTTTGATTTCCCCTCCTGTGATTGTGCTTCCCTCTACAAATTCCTCCTTGATTTCCTTTGCCGCCTGTTGTACATAAACATTAAAAAGGAGGAGGGTGACAATCTGTAGCCTTGCCTCTCTCCTTTCTGGATTGCTGCTTCTTTTTCATAGCCTTCGATTCTTATAATTACGGACTGATTTTTATACAGATTGTAGATAATTCTTCGTTCTGGGTATCTGATCCCCATCGCTTTCAGAATCCCAAATAGCTTGGTCCAATCAACATTATCGAATGCCTTTTCTAGAACTGCGAATGCCGTGTACATGGGCTTGTACTTCTTAATTCGATCTTCTAAGATCAGACGTTCCTACATTTCTTCTGAAGCCAAATTGATCTTATCCCAACTCAGTTTCAACTTGTCTTTCCATTCTTCTGTAAATAATACGTATTCTGCAGGTATGGGATACTAAATTAATGGTGCAGTAGTTTTCACACTTGTCAGCACCGGCTCTCTGGGAAATAGGTATAACAACATTCTGCCGAAAATCGGATGGCACTTCTGTATAATACGTCTTACACACTAAATGGAATAACTTCGCCATGTCAGTTTTTCCCAAGGCAGTCGGTAATGCAGAGGGAATGTTAATAATTCCAGGTGCCTTGTTCCTATTTAGGTCTCTCAAAGATCTGTCGAATTCTGGCCTCAAAATTGGGTCTCTCATTTCATTAGCATCAGCAGCCTCTTCTTGTTCCAGAACCCTGTCATCTGTGTCTTTATCTTGATACAACTGTTGAACATGTTCTTGCCATCTTGCTGCCTTGTCTTTTTTTCCGATAAGTTGTTTTCTATCTAAGCTCTTACTATCCATACACCTAATTTTCTTTTCTCCAAAGGTTTCCTTGATTTTTCTGTATTCCGCATCTACCTTTCCTACAACCATACAACCTTCAACATCCTTGCACATCTTTTTCAGCCATTTTTCCTTTAGCTGTCCTGCACTTTCTTGCTTGCTTGTTGTTTAAAGGGGCCTGACATCTAAGGTCATCGGCCCTCTGCACTTTCTATCCACTGCATTCTGTAATCGCCTGTATTCTTTTCTGCCCTCCTCATTGTCTGCATTCTTATACTTCCGTCGTTCATCAATCAGGTCTGATATCTCCTGAGTTATCCGTGGATTCTTAGTTGATCTTTCCTTTCTTCCTAACCTTTCTTCAGCAGCCCTACTGACCTCATTCTTCAGGACTGTCTATTATTTATTATGTTTCCTTCAGCCTTTTCATTTAGTCCTTGTGCAACATGCTCCTTGAAACAATCCCTCACACTCGTTTCTTTCAACTTGTACGCCCCTCTGCTGCAATTTCTACGATGAATACACTATGTGATTGTGTTAGACCAGCCCCATATTATTCTTCTCGCATGCCCACGGCAGAGTTGGGTACGATGAGCACTGAGGAATAAATAACCGGAAAACAAATCACATACACAGGCAGAAAGATATCGGAAAATGAAACCCAAAAAATAAAACTCACTGGAAGTTCAAATCAACCAGAGGTAACGGGGAGATAAATGAATACTTCCCTGTCATAGTTTGCGCGAACTGGATCGAAAATGACCAGAGACAAAGTATGAACTGAACTCAGGTCTATCAAAAGGGTAAAATTTAAAAGAGTACCGGTACCCCTCCCACTCCAATAATAACGTTGAGTAGGAAACAAAGAGGTTATTAAGTAAATATTAGATCAAAATAATATCAATGGCTACACGAAAATCAGGAACAAATAAAATAATGAAAGAAAACCGGCCCTGACGGAATTAGTACATAGGTCTAATAACCTATTCACTACACTACCATCATAGCGTTGCGCCTACCCATAATAAGATCCAGCCAACTGATTCAGCCTTCATAAATAAAAATATAAAGAAAGAAATTGTTACCTTAGGAACAAAATAGCATTGTTGCATAACACAGACCTCGGCCCATAGCAATATATTATTAGATATCCATATCAACAGGACACGTATTACAGATCGCGGCACACGGTCATAAAAATAAAATGCAACTCACAAGAATGGTCTCCAACGAACTTTAACAAAAGACGGAAAGATAAAATATGGCCGGACCAAAGATAAAAAAGGAGGGTCACTTGCGAGCATGGCGCCCGGGATCAGGGATAAACAAGGCGTTGCTAAGGGAACACACACACACACACACACACAAACGCAAGAGGCCAAGGAAATGCAAAGATAAGAACAAACGACACAACTACGCAATATGATATACGTCCTACATATCTCACATTCGAACACTCACGCAATAGGTTAAAAGGGTCCAAGGAACAGGGAACCTTTAATGGATAACGATGGTCAGAAAAAAATGGCAAAATGTAGAAGTACGGTTCATAAATGACCCAAAGCCACACAAGATCGGAGGTCCAACTCACATAATCAATACGTCTCTCATATACAACTCAAATGCCAAAGCAGCACAAACCTCCCATGCACTGGCCCTTCCATTACACAACCATATAGCGAGGACATCGAAGAGCAAATTGGTACATGAGAAATAAGATAGAAACCTCCAGAACATGAATCGTAGAATAAAGTCGACGTAGAACACATTCAAGGTGCAACAGAGCTCATTCACGCAATACAGACACTCAATATACTAAGACACAGATCAATGTACCGAATTGTGGCACAAAAAAGTAGCAAAATCGAGGTGGCAGTGAATGTGTACAAACGTGTTATTGATGTATGCCAGTTTTTACGTAAATAAACATACTTCAAGTTCTTTCTCAATGCAAATACTGGACTAAATGTGAGTATTACGACTCAGTGTAAACTTCGAGGACTGGACTCGACATAATTTTATTTATTTAGAGTGAAATTGATTCTTTTCTGTTCTACGTGTAGAAAACCGTTAGGATATCAATAACCAACAGTTGAACATCGTAAATCAGGGAGGCTTCAAAGCCTTCCACCCTCAAAGAAATGGCTTCTTACCAAGGAAATCAGACCGTACATAACCTTACCGACAGCTCTACCCATAATGTTCCTAAACAATCTCAAAAAAGTTATGCTTCTGTAATGCAGTTAACACCAAAAAAAGAACAGGCAATCATTATTGATGCTCACGACGGAATCCCAATAAGAGACTACGTCCTTGCTGTAGGAAAAATAACAGATCCAGCTAACATACGTTATATATCTCGTATTTCAAACTCAAGAATTTGCATATTCCTATCGAACACAAAAATTGTTCAGGAATTGTCACTCATTCACCCCGTAATTAAAATCAATAATGTTGATCTCACTCTCAGACCGTTAATTGTCGCAAACAAGAGAGTGATATTATCCAATGTATGTCCTATTTTACCAAACACAGTCATTGAAGAACATTTACAACAACTGGGTATCAAACCAATGTCATCTATATCCAACTTAAAGGCTGGAATTAATATTCCGGGATTCACACACATTCTTAGCTTCCGCCGACAACTATATGTTAAACCCGACGATTTCAATAAACTACCGAATGCACTACAAATATGTTTCGAAGGAACCAGTTATTGGATCTACACTTCGTCAGACGTTCCCACCTGTTTTATTTGCAAAGAAGAAGGCCACCTGGCCCGAGTATGTCCCTCACTACCTGAGACTCTAGAAGAAAACAACCAGCCACCTGATCAACATTCAATTTCTTCCAAGGAGGACACCTCCAACCCAGCAAATGCCACTATGAATCCTCAGCCAACTACTGACCCTCAGAAAATTATTGAATATTCTAATGACACATCATCTTCCTCTAGAAACCTCTCTGAACTGGACATCTCCTTGAACTTGAACACTTCAGTCCCAATATATGAAGTAAATAAAGAATCACTCATAACTAAGCCTCAAGGAATAAAACGACCCTTCCTTTCAAGTGACTCTTCTAATAACACTCCCAAGGCTGATAATAATTCCTTCTTAGATAATTCTTCTATCTCGGGAGATGATAAAACAGATGATGAATTTCCTGTTCTAGGATCACATAAAACTCAAGACATTAAACAGCCTAAGAAGAAACTAATGGTATTAAATCCCCTCAGTCTTGAAGAACAACTACTTCCTGTTAAGGAAGTAATAGAAGCTAATCCCTCAAATTTTACTCTTAATTTCATACAACTCAAAAGTTTATTTGAAAATACTAAAGGAACATCAGCAACAAATATCTTACCTATTGCATTATCTTACACTTCCCATGTTGAAGATCTCATAGAGACCCTGAATAAACTATACCCCTACTATCAGGACAAAAAAATTAAAAACCAGAGTACCAGACTTGTTAAGAAACTACTTACTGCCATAAACGGAGAAAGCAATAGGCCTGCCCCAGATCAGACAATCCCAATAACTGATAAGGATCAAATCTAGTAAATACATCTTTAAAAAACCATCATGAATTCTTGGATACTGCAGTGGAATATGAACGGATTTTACTCTCAATACGAATATCTACAACAACTTATTAATGAACACCAACCCGAAATAATTTGTTTACAAGAAACCAATTTTCGAGATAACTACGTAGCTAATATGAGACAATTCACAGCATATCACAAAAACCGCAACAATCCCATTCAAGCAAGTGGAGGGGTTGCCACTTACATCCGTGACAATGTTCCTCAAAAAGAAATACCACTAAAAAACCATTTGGAAGCAGTAGCAGTTACAGTCTTTCTAACATTTTCCCTATGCATCTGTAATATTTATTTGCCCAGCAGCCAGAAAATGGATTTAAATGAATTAGTAGATCTGACAAATCAACTTCCTAAACCATTCCTCCTCTTAGGAGACTTCAACTCCCATAACACCCTATGGAACTGTCTCTACACTAACACAAGAGGAAGAACAATTGAATCGTTGCTAGATTCTGAAAATTTGATCCTAATAGACTCGAATGGTCCTACTCATTATGATATCCAGCACGGTACTTTTAGTACTATAGATCTGTGTCTGAGCACTCCAGATTCAGCAACGATATATACATCATCAGCTAGCAAAACCCTTTTTGGAAGTGATCACTTTCCTATCATAATAAATGGAAACAACAAGCCCCACCCAAGTGTATGCCCAAATAAATGGAATACTAAACATGCTAATTGGCAAGAATATAAAGAAAATATTAAGGCAGAGTTATATAGATTACCGCCACCTACCCATTTCAAAAATTACAAGATTGACTATATTGTAAGAGAATTCACCAATATCATACTTAAAGCCGCAGAAAATTCTGTTCCAAGGACCAACAATACAACTTACAGAAAATCAGTTCCTTGGTGGAATGATTCCTGCAAAAGTTGCAATTAAAAAGAAAAACCAAGCATTCTACAAGTATAAACGCCACCCCACTTTACAAAACAAATTACAGTTCCAAGAAAGTCGCGCTGCAGCCCGAAAAGTCATAAAAGAGAGTAAACGAGCATCTTGGCTGAAGTATGTGTCATCTCTTTCTCGTCAGACCCCACAAAACACAATTTGGGAACACCTACGAAAAATAAGAGGGCTTAAAAAACCCTCACGTATCATAGCCCTCAATAAAACGACTGGATCAGTTACAACTACACATCACGATATTGCAAATGCATTAGCAGAGAACTTTGCAAAAATTTCAAGTGATTCCAACTATGAACAAGAATTTTTATCCTCTCGTGAAGATTGTCCTAATTTACAGTCACACATCCACTTAAGTGCTGACCAATGCTACAACGATAATATCAGTATTACTGAAGTACTATTTGAACGTAGTAGCTGTCGAAGTACAAGCCCAGGTCATGACGATATTATATATGACTTCTTGAAAGAACTTCCTCCTGAAGGCCTAGCATTCCTCACTGAAATATTTAATTTCATTTGGTCACAGAAAGTCTTTCCTGTAGCTTGGAGGAAAGCTATAGTAATTCCAATACCTAAACCTGGCTGCGACCACATGTTACCCGATAACTATCGACCAATAGCTCTAACCTGCACTATGTGCAAATTAATGGAAAAAATAATAAATAAAAGACTTAAATGGGTTCTAGAACAACAGAATTTCTTCACTGCAGAACAGTGTGGTTTCCGACAGTTTCACTCAACAGCTGACACCTTAGTAGTATTAGAGTCAGAAATCCTGGATGCCTTTCATTATGGACAACATCTCCTTGCTGTCTGCCTGGATATTCATAAAGCATATGATATGGTGTGCAAAACTCACGTTATTAAAACTCTACTGCAACATAATATTAAGGGAAACATGATCAGTTTTATCTATAACTTCCTGCAAGACCGACGCATTCAAGTTCGAGCTAATGGTGTCCTGTCCCAAGAAGTCAGGTTAGAAAATGGTGTCCCACAAGGCTCAGTTCTGAGTGTAACACTATTCTTAGTAGCTATAAATGGCATCACGTCATGCGTTAACCCTCCTGTAAAAACTTGCCTCTTTGCTGATGACATGACTATTTTTTGCAGAGGTCGCAACCTGTCAACCACCCAAACAATAATACACAATTCTCTTGAAGATATTGCCAAATGGGGAAAACACACAGGCTTTACTTTTTCTTCAACCAAAACCAAATGCATCTTATTTTCCAAACAAAAGAGTGATAGTAACTGCCCAGAATTGTACCTCAAGGGAAATAAAATTGAGATAGTAAATGAAATAAAAATACTAGGAATGACCTTTGACAGAAAATTAACATGGAACTCCCATCTAAAAACTGTAAAAAAAATTGCCTACATCGAATTAATGTACTCAAATCATTGGCAGCTAACAACTGGGGAGCAGATCTTCATGTATTAATGTGCACTTACAAATCTATAATTCGCACCAAACTGGATTATGGTTCTATTATGTATAATTCAGCTACAGCATCCTCATTGAAAATGCTTGACCCGATTCAAAACACGTCTCTCAGGATTGTCCTGGGAGCATTCAAAACTAGCCCGATCTCAAGTTTACTAATAGAAGCTAATGAACCCCCGCTTCGGACTCGTAGAAAACAACTGACTATCAACTACGCAGTGAAGATAGCGGCATCTCCTCACTCCAGAGCACACGAGTATGTTTTCCCACGCTATCAGCCTCAACGCTATTCCTCGCAACAAAAGAGACATATACCCTTCCACGTTAGGTTTACGCAATACTTACAGGAAATTAATTCTTCAGTTCCCCCGATTGCTTCAAGAACTAAAAAAGACATCACATTCCCTCCATGGAAAGCTGAACCACCACCAACAATATTAGATTTAAGTGAATTCAATAGAGAAACAACAGATAGTACCGTATTTAAACAAATGTTATCTGAAAAGTGTGAAAGTCTGCCCAGACACACTCCTATATACATTGATGGCTCAAAAACCGAATATGGTAGCGGCTGTGCTGTTGTCCACCCCGATCATACAATGAAGTATGCACTACCAGCTACATGCTCCATATTCACATGTGAAATGTATGCTATCCTAAAAGCTATGGAATCCATAAAGAGTTCCCCCAAAAAAGAACCTTTTCTAATCCTTAGTGATTCTTTATCAACAGTAAAACTCATACAAAATGCATCATCTTCAAATACATTGGCACAAGACATACTGCAAACTTACAATACCGTGAAAAATAAAGGACAGCAAGTTACCATAATATGGATTCCCTCACATAAGGGAATAAAAGGCAATGAACAAGCTGATATATCAGCTAAAGAAGCAACTCGTCTTCCTGTACATGATCCAAACTTTCTAATCCCCTACACCGACGTTGCTCCTTTTCTTACTACAAAGATCCGAAAACAGTGGTTAACTGAGTGGACAAGGGAACAACCCACAAGACTCCATGATATCAGGCGTGGATCTACAGATAAATTTGATGTTTCATTCCTTCAGCGTCGAGAACAAGTGCTCATTACTAGAATACGTATAGGCCATAGCAAACTGACTCATGCTCATATCTTCTCTAAGAAACCTCCACCAATATGTGACACCTGTCAAAAAAGAAAGACTGTTGACCACATTTTACTAGAATGTCATCTATACGATCAACAAAGACAGTTGTGTAATTTAAACCAGAATAATAGAGTATGTGACATCTTCAACAAAGATACTCAGTGTAAAAACATAATTAAGTTTTTTAGACAAACAAATCTATTCAATGACATATAATTACTATCTGATCAATATGTACTGTTGTTATTTTTACAATTGTAACTCTATGTAATCAATGTAATAATCCTGTATGTATAATTATGAATGTCGCGATATGACTTTCTAAGTTAAAGCGACAATAAATAAACTTTAATTTAAAAAAAAAAGTAGCTGATAACGTTACATGGGCAACAACAGAACGAACAAAGACGAGCCACAAAATAAATAAATAAATAAATAAATAAGTACCTACGGAGAATAAAGAGATAGTAGCCGACCACAATGCCATGTGGTGATATAAAACAAACATGGTCCACGAGGCCAACCCCAAATAACAGGGAAAAGAGATCGAAATTAAAAAAAGTAGTTAAATTACCTTAATCAGGCCATTCGTGGTTTCCCATTTTCACACCAGGAAAATGCTGGGGCTGTACCTTGATTAAGGCCACGGCCGTTTCCTTCCAAATCCTAGGCCTTTCCTATCCCATCGTCGCCATAAGACCTATCTGTGTTGGTGCGACGTAAAGCCATTAGCAAAAAAAAAAAAAAAAAGAGGCCATTCATATATGTGCAATAAAGCACGTTGAAAACCTCAGAGACCACTAGCATTCACGTCTTAAAACGTTCGAAATAACGCTTGTAAAAGCAAACGTCGAGAAACATTGTGTCGCTCGCCACAACCCTTCACCAAGATAAAAGCTTAGAAGAAGAGCCATGGAAAAGCCAGATAGACAAGATCGGGAACATAATCTCGTAAAATCACAGGACAACAAAGGCGGCATCTGTGATCTTCTTGAGCTAAGTTTGCGTGTACAATTTGAAATCGATGTCGGTCATAATAGCAATGTCAGTGTGTACGCATATGTAAAAGAGGGCAAAGAGTTTGCCAGAAAAGCGAACCAGATAAAGATAGAGATGGCCAAGGTACGGAATACCTGTCTAGATCCTCTCTCTTTATATCTCTTCCTTCATTTTCCTCTACTTCAGATGGCATGTTATGACCAACAAGTTGTGCTCCGAGTCTACGTCTGTTCCTGGGAAAGTCTTCCAATCCAACACCTAATCATAATGAAGTCTATTTGATACCTTCTAATATGTCCAGGTCTTGTCTAGGTATACAAGCGTCATTTGTATTAGCGAGGACTGAATGATGATCAGTGCAGAATTCAACTAACGACTTCCTCTTTCGTTTCTTTGTCTCAGTCCAAATTCTCCTATTGCATTACCCTCTCTTCCTTGGCCTACCACTCTATTCCATCACAGTTGATTCTCATCACCTTTTGCATACGGTATTAAATCTTCTATCTCTTCATATAGGCCTATTCTGTCGATTTCCTCATCATCCGCTGAACTAGTAGGCATATAGACCTGCACTATTGTGGTGGGCATTGGTTTGGTGTCTATATTGACAACAGTAATCCTTTCGCTGTGCTGGCCGTAGTAGCTTACCCACTGCTCTATTTACTTATTCATTATTAAACTAACTCCTGCATTTCCCTTGTTGGATTTTATGTTGATAATTCTGTAGTCACCTGACCAATAATCATGTTCTTCCTGCCAACGTACTTCACTTATACCAACTACATCTCGCTTTTCAGAATTTCTAACCTACAGCAACGATTCAAACTTCTAACATTCCACGCTCCGACTCGCAGAATGCCAGTACCCATCTTCCTGACGATTACTCCCTTTCGTGTAGCCCCACCCGGAGATCCGAATGGGGGGCTATTTTACCTCCGGAATATTTTTTCCGGGAAGAAGCCATCATCAGTACATCATTCAAACAGAGAGAGCTGCATGTCCTCGGAAATTGGTTACGGCTGTAGTTTCCCGTTGCTTTCATCCGTGTAGCAGTATCAACACAGCTAAGCCATGTCACGTATTATTACAAAGCCATATCAGTCAGTCGTCTTGACTGCCACCCTTGCAGCATCCGAAATGCTGCTAACCCCCCCCCCCCCTCCTTTCGATGGACCATTTGTTAGTCCTCCAGACAGATACCCATCCGATATGGTTGCACCTGCCGCTCGGCTATCTGCTTCATCGGGACGCACAAGTCTTCCCACCGCGGCAAGGTCACATGGTTCGCAGGGGAGGATAAAATGTTAAATATTTTTTTAAAGTTTCGTGCATTTTTTCGGAAAATATTTAGGAAAGGGCACAGAGCACTTAAACGTGTTAAAAGAGGAGATGCTGAATAAAAACTAATGAAAAAGATATTCACGTAAAGGTAAAAGTGCGTGGACGGAGAAGCGAACCCCAAACGTCGTGCTCGTAAAGCCGGGACGCTATTGGCTCAACCAATTTCTCATGCAGTACCTTATCCTTGTGAGTGAAGAAAGCAACGGGAACGACTTCACTCCTCATTTTCTTAATCAACATCTTTAATGGCCTACCTATGACAGCTGATGGTGGAAGTATTGAGAATTCAGCCAGCCTTATGGCTGATAACTCAACAAATAATGCAGGTAATGTTGCAGGCGAGGTTTGCGGCGCAAATACGTCGACAGGAGGGCCCACGATGTCTTAAAACACATTTACATCGTCAAGCTCATTTTGTCTGTGTCTGGTGGCCATGAAACGTCAAGATCTGTCGAAAGCAGGATGACGAACTTTTGCGCGAATTGTCCCATCACCCACATTGTCGTTCGGAAGTAAAAAGTCGAACTGAGACCAAGCAGAACACCCGCGTAGACCCCTACCTGATAATTGATTATGGTAGCAAAACTAAAATATCTTATTTTCTCCCACTTGACTGGATGAGAGTTGCGAGGTAGAGTGTTGGTTCCTATCCTCAATTTAATTGAGGAGGTCGGAACAAAAACATATAAATGCACTTTTGTTGCACTCCCGTTTTCGAGTTTCAGGGAGGAGTTTTCGATTAAACACATATGATGGCACAAGTCCGACTCCTTGGCTGAATGGTCAGCGTTGAGGCCTTCGGTTGAGAGGATCCCGGGTTCGATTTCTGGCCGGGTCGGGTATTTTAATCGCCTTTGATTAGTTCTTCTGGCTCGGGGACTGGGTGTTTGTGTTTGTCCCAACACTCTCCTATTCATATAACACACCACCAACCACCACAGAAACACGCAATAGTGATTACATCCCTCCATATAGGGTTAGCGTCAGGAAGGGCATCCGGCCGTAAAACTGGGACACGTCACTTGTTCGACATATTTTGCAGCCGCGACCCCACAAATGTGGGAAGAGCGGTAGATAAAAAAGAAGACATGATGCCACAAAAATAATTAAACAAAACTCATTAAATGCACCTGTCGTCGGAAATCATCAGTTGGATCATAAACCAATAAATTCAGGAAAGCATTTATTGGAGAACACCATTTATTACAAAAGGAATAATATAGAAGAAAATATACAAGGAATATGGCACTCTGCTAACGTTAGGACAAGTCTATGTATTACGGAATCTTAAATCTATCGCGGAGTCGTACAAAAACATGCATGGAATAATAGGCGTCAAACTATGCAATTTAAATACAGAATATTTCAAGGAAAAGAACAGAGAAGACAAACAGAAACACAATTCAAGTAAAATACGTCATGGGAATGAGTCTTTTCAGGAGAGAAAGGGGTTTGGTTAAAGAGAGGAGGAAATCTTTGGAAGATCAAGCGGGTTGGCCGTGCGGTTAGGGGCACGCAACTGTGAGCTTGCATTTCGGGGGATAGTGGGTTCGAACCCCACTGTCGGCAACCCTGAATATGGTTTTCCGCGGCTTCCTATTTTGACGCCAGACAAATGCTGGGGCTGTACCTTAATTAAGGCCACGGCTGCTTCCTTCCCACGCCGAGCCCTTTCCTATCCCATCGTCGCCATAACACCTATCTGTGTCGGTGCGACGTTAAGCTAATTATAAAAAATATCTTGGTGGCATTAAACAGTCTAATAGCTCAAAATAAATAGAACGTGATGGGTTTTGACGGTCAAGCAATTTGGAAGGGGCTGGACGAATGATTATCTTTTGTGGTACAGGAACCTGCTGTAGGATAATAAAAACAATGAAGAAGATGGCAAACAAGTAAATGTTGATGGCTAGTGTGATGATTGTTTGGAATATGACATTTCATCTTTATATAGGCCTATGTCCGCTGCGGACTGATAAAAATCCGGTAACTCCAGGTAGTCGGATCAAAACCATATATCTCCATTTTCTTGAGTTTAATTTCGGAGTAGTTAAAATGGATACTTCACGTTTGATTTACTGTCAGAATATTGATTCCTGTTACTTTGTTAGGTATCGTCTTCCTTTTTTTTTTTTCAAAACTTGAGTAGCCACAACTTTATTGAGTGTTTATTACATTCTTTAATTAATGCTTTTCTTTCGTCAGCTGCAGTAGTGGCACAACTTAAAAAAATACGAAATCAGAATTATTGCAGACTCGAGCATTGTCCGTAAATTTGTTTCATTATTATAAGCCGCAAACTCCGATGATAGTCCAATATCTATCTATCTATCTATCTATCTATCTATCTATCTATCTATCTATCATATATATAAAGATTCGAATTTTGTCTGTACATCGCTCAGAATTTTAAAAGAATGTTATTTCTGTACGGTCGTATCCATAGTAACAAGGAATATACTTTTTAATCTTTCTTCATGTTTGTACGAGTATGTATGTATGTATGTATGTATGTATGTATGTATGTATGTACTGCACTTATTGAAAATCGGTATCTAAAGTCGGAGAATGGGGCATTGCAGTATAGGCTGTACATAATTTTATTCACGGTGAGTGAAATGCTAGTTTAGGAGAAGGCCTAAAATGCAATTCTCAAATATCTGTTATTAGTGGCGCTATCGATAAATACTGCACGACTAAAGTTATATAGAAATACATTTCCGATCATTTATGTTAGATACATTTGTACCGTACCGGTTATGATAACAGAGATATTAATGGATTTCGATTTTTGTGCGAAGTCTTTAAATCAACGACTAACCACGAGAAAGTGAGTGAACAGAATTTAATGAAAATCGGTATGTGAAGTCAGGGAATAAGGCACTACAGTCTAGGCTATAAATAATTTTATTCACGCGGGATGAAATTGGCAGGCGTAATGAACACATCTCTCCTCCGGAATCATTTCTGGATAAGAATGGCAGCATTGAAACTAGCCCGCCTGGTGGCCATGATCGTTAAGGCGCTGAAGTCTAAAACGGTCTAACACCGAGGTTAGCCGGTTCGAGTCCCGTTGGTCGAAAAAATTTTCACCATCAGAATGTTGGCCGGCAGGGTAGGGGAGGTGGTGGTATACAATTTCTAATCTAAATTCCAAACCTCTCCGCAGTGCTCATATGGAGTGAGGGCATATGACGCTGTTGATGGTGATTCGTCCGTCGGATGGGGACGTTAAGCCTTGAGCAGACCCCTTGGTGCTATTCGACAGGAGTAGGCTATGTGCCGGCACCGGGTTTCACCCTCTCCCTACTATCATATATCACGTCATTCATTTCATCTCTCATTAACTCCTCTGATGAGGTTGACGTCAGGAAGGGCATCCGGTCATAAAAAACCGCCACGACAAATTCATCTCACCTCATACCCGACCCCGTAGGGAAACGGGACAAGGGCTGGACAAACAATGGCAGCATTGAAACTAACATACAGTATGATATAATTCTTGCGGGGCGGACTCTATATTTCTACCAATTATGGTTTTGGAGAAGGTACCTAAAATGTATTTTTTAAGCACCTATCTTATTGGTCCTATCGAAAAGTACCGCATAACAAAAGTGATAAAGAATACAATTTCCGATCATTTAGGTCTTGTATAGTTTTACCGTGATAATAGAATTCATGATTTAGACTTTGCTACTTAGTCTAACATGAAAATATTGTTCTAGCATGTTAACTGGCGATAGTTTTTGTCATGATTGTCTTAAGGTATAAAACCACGTGGTCATCGGTCCATATCGACAAAGAAAATTGTGAAGACAATTATTAAAAAATGAGAAAGAAATCGTAAAGGAACGATCGCTTAAAGAATAAGACTTTATTCTATTTTAGCCGACTGAAACTAGGAATTATAGAATTATAAAAAAAAACAATTTCTACAAGCCCTGTTGTCTTACAGTTAATACTTTTCATTGTTTGTCCAACCCTTGTCCCTACGGGGTCAGGTATGAGGTGAGATGAATCTGTCGTGGCGGGTTTTTATGACCGAATGCCCTTCCTGACGTCAACCTCATCAGAGGAGTTATTAATGAGATGAAATGAATGAAGGGTGAAACCCGGTGCCGGCACATAGCCTACTCCTGTCGAATAGCACCAAGGGGTCTGCTCAAGGCTTAACGTCCCTATCCGACGGACGAATTACCATCAACAGCGTCATATGCCCTCACTTCATATGAGCACTGCGGAGAGGTTTGGAATAGTTAATACTTTTCATTATTTTCTTTAATTATTAAAAAAAATATTACCGGAAATACGCACAAAATGTCGTTCGTCGCGGCTAACCGATTTGTATAACGCCACAACAAGTAGTGGCGACTTTGCATGTGCTGTAAGGAAGGGTAGCAGGGTTGAATCAAAATCTCAAAAAATCAGCAACTATTGTTACCAAATTTACCCCGCTATATCCCACAAAACACCCGGATATTGTTTGTTGTCTTTACATTATTTATCGAGCTCGATAGCTGCAGTCGCTTAAGCGCGGCCAGTATCCAGTAATCGGGAGATAGTGGGTTCGAACCCCACTGTCGGCAGCCCTGAATATGGTTTTCCGTGGTTGCCCATTTTCACACCAGGCAAATGCCGGGACTGTACCTTAATTAAGGCCATGGCCGCTTCATTCCCATTCCTAGGCCTTTCCTATCCCATCGTCGCCAGAAGACCTGTCTGTGTCGGTGCAACGTAAAGGAAATAGCGAAAATAACTGTACATTATTTTGCCCCCCCCCCCCCCACTTTTAATTCCCAATCGCCGCTGCTGGAAGGAACTCCCTTTAAATTAGATGCCCCAATATCACAGACTTGGAAAACAAATGAATGTGAAGGCCTACAATATCGAAACCTCAAAAAAAGATCAACATTACAGTGACCCTTGTTCTGATGTGATAGTCCCAAGATGTAGGAGGTCAAAATAAGAGTAAGAATCTGCCCCAATTTTATTGTAGCCAGCAAAAGCTTTCTATAGCCTATATATTGCGGTACTTTACCTAGTTTTCGTGAATTGTGAAGTTGCAACGTATTATTTCTGTACCAATTCTCTGCGGTTTGTAATGGGCTTGTCTCCTGTCTGATAGTTCAGAACTCGTCAGTCGTCATTATGAACTAGAGGGAGCGTGTATCCATTGTGGATCAGATTAGATTCCGAAGTGTGGCTAGCTAGGTAGCCAACTGCAGGAAAGGCAGCAGTAGACAGCATTGTGGATGCCCTTGACCTCAAGACTTGCCTCAATGCCCTTCTCTATCTCTCTCACACTCACTCACTCTCTCTCTCTCTCAAACAAACACACACACACACACACACACACACACACGATCTACCATTTTGACCCTTTTGATGTTGCTCCTCCTGAGAAATTAAGTAAAAGATCATTAAACGCGTTTGTTACAAAAGCTACTAGATTGTCAATTAATTATCAATTAATCTCGCCTGATGATAGGAAGTACCGAGATTCGATTCCCGATGCCTTAATCCTCTGCCTTCTCAGACGATCGAGGTTGAGATTTGGTGCTGACCGCATATTTCCCGCACAGGTCAACGAAGTTGCAAAATAACGTCTATTCATCACCAGACCAGAAATAGTTTATCTTTCACTTGTAGAGAATTTGTGGTGAGCATGGCATTAGATCAAAAATTTGTTGGCGAGTACTTATTTGTTTATAAATTTCGGCCGTCACAGTCCCTGCGTTACGTGTACTGCATATGTGACTAACTGCAATACCCACCACTGACGGGCTATTGAATAGGCCTATATTATTTCCATCTCAACGATGCTCGCCGTTGATAGACATGATGATAATCATCTGCGTTCCTTAATATTTTCGTTATTACAGCTCATACGGTAAAAATGAATGGGACATCAATATTGGAAATCATATTTTCTAAAACTGTAGTTTTGTACACATTTAAAATTGAACTGACATTTGGGAAGATAATTGGACGTTTACGAAGAACGCAATAATTGCGATTAGCTCCGTACGGTAAACGGCATGCAACATAAAAAATCAGGAAGTATATTTTGCTCAGATTTTATAATTACAATTTTTCAGTACAGCTAATATATGGTGACCAGATCTAGAATTAGAAAAAAGAAACGAGGTATTTTTCTCGAGCAGTCCGATGAAATGATTCCATAAAGTCACTGACACGTTACATCATTATTTTATTAAATCAGTCACTACTGATCTGCATTTAATGCAGTCGCCCAGGTGGCAGATTCCCTATCTGATGTTTTCCTAGCCTTTTCTTAAATGATAGCAAAGAAATGGGAAATTTATTGAACATCTCCCTTGGTAAGCTATTCCAATCCCTAATTTCCCTTCCTACAAACGAATATTTGCCCCAATTTGTCCTCCTGAATTCGAACTTCATCTTCATATTGTGATCTTTCTACTTTTAAAGACACCACTCAGAATTATTCTTCTACTAATGCCATTCCACGCTACCTCTCCAATGACAGATCAGAACATACCACTTAGGCGAGCAGCTCGTCTCCTTTCTTCCCAGTCTTCCTGGCCCAATTTTGCAACATTTTTGTAACGCTACTCTTTTGTCGGAAATCACACAGAACAAATCGAGCTGCTTTTCGTTGGATTTTTCCCAGTTCTTGAATAAAGTAATCCTGGTGAGGATCCCATGCACTGGAACCATACTCTAGTTGGGGGTCTTACCAGAGACTTATATGCCCTCTCCTTTACATCCTTACTACAACCCCTAAATAGCCTCATAACCATATGAAGAAATCTGTACCCTTTATTTACAATCCCATTTATGTGATTGCCACAATGAAAATCATTCCTTATATTGACACCTGGGAACTTACAATGATCCCATGAAAGAACTTTCACCCTATCAACGCAGTAATTAAAACTGAGAGGACTTTTCTTGTTTGTGAAACTCACAACCTGACTTTTAACCCCGTTTATGATCATACCATTGCCTACTCTCCATCTCGCAACATTGAAAATGAAAATCCACAGCTGTTTCCAGTATGTGAAGACTGCGTTAGGGAATTTTCATTGTAATGATAGGCACTCTTGTCTACCATCAGTCACAATCAAGTTGGGCAATTTTCATTATAATGGCAGACACTCACTCTCCACCTGCCTTTTTACATCCTCAGAAAGACTGCCTTAGTGGTTTTCCCAACTGAAATCAACAGAGGTATTAACTGACGCCTGTAGGAGTGTTGCGATTAAAAGCAATGGTATCATATGAAATACTCGATCAATTGAAAAACCACACATTTTCTCACTTTTAACAAACAGTAGTATGCTGCCGATGTAACAGTCAAAGTTCCAGAGCTAGAATGGCCAGGTCGCGGACAGCCGTGAACACACGTCTGCCATTAATCCGTTAAATGTGCACACTGCTCATTCCGATCAGCGTCTCAGAGAGTAGGGAATGAATAGCTGGAATGCCATGATGAACCAGCAGTATCAGAAAATGTATGAACCCATAGGAATGGCATGCTAAAGAAGAAAGTTATCTAATTTCCCAGCTATTTCCCGCCAATATTCAGTCAGGCTGTTATACTCGGTACGCAGCAATAACCCCAACTATCGGAGATTAGTGGCAGCATAAGAGACAAAGAATATCACAACAAACAATGGTCAATATAATGTTATTGTTGATCAATTTTATGAGCTTTCGATATTGTAAGCCTTCTCATTTAGTTTTCTTCCGACTTTGAAATACCACTTTTATCATAGTCGGTACATTCAAACTGAATAAAACATAATTGATCGGAAATTGTATTCTCTGTAACTTTTGTTAGTAGAACTTTTCGATAGGACCAATAACATAGGTATTTAAAAATTAAATTTTAGGTACCTTCCCCTAAACTACAATTTCATCCAGGGTGAATAAAATTGTTTATATCTTAGACTGTAATTTCTTATTCCCCGACTCTATATACTGATTTTCGTTCAATTCTGTTAACCCATTTTCTCGTGACTCGGCGTTGATATGGTCTTAGCAACGAAAATAGAAATTCATGTATATCTCTGTTATCATAGCTGGTACGGAAAAAATGTATAATACTATATAATCGGAAATATAATTCTATATAAGTTATGTAGTATTTATCGGTAGGACTAGTAGTAACATAAATATTTGAGAATTACATTTTAGGCCTTTCCCTAAACTACCATTTCACTCAGCGTGAATAAAATTATTTATAGCCTAGATTGTAGTGGTTCACTTCCCGACTTTACATACCGATTTTCATTAAATTCTCTTCTGCCGTTTTCTCGTGATGCGCGTACATACATACATACATACATACATACATACATACATACATACATACATACATACATACATTACATACAGACGGAAATTACGGAGAAGTAAACAATGCATTTCCTTGTTACTGTGGACATGACCGATACAGAAATACCATTCCTTTTAAATTCTGGGCAATGCACAGACAAAACTCTTATGTTATATACCGGGTTGTCCACCAGCCCCTTGCGGTCCAGTTTTATGCATCCCTTCACATTTACCACAACTGTGAAAAACATCGGTCCCTCTTCCTAAACTCGGGTAATATAACGAGATGTGTGTTTGCGGGCTAAAAGACAGTGGGAATCGTGAGCGCCACTATTTGTTCATTAGGGGTACCTACCTCAAATGAACCCGTAAAAGGAGTATAGATACGCAGAACGCGTACTTTAAAAAGCAGGAGGTGGACGCACAGACCGGGAGCACGGTACTGTATAGGCTGGGAAGTGGGCGCTGTAGGTCAAGTGTCGCAGTAGCTCACATGGCTAGCGCGCGGTAGAATGTGTGTTAGTTGACAGCGCTCGAGGGTTAGAAGGTTCAAGTTCCATGCAAGTACTTTTTTAAGCCAGTTGCCTCGGATGTGACAAGGTTGTATACTTAATACTGGTATTTTTCAGAGACTGATTTGTTTGTTTGGCCCTGAAAAGTGCCGTTGGTATGGAGCTGGGTTTGATGTATGTATGTATGTATGTATGTATGTATGTATGTATGTATGTATGTATGTATGTTCAGTCCTCAGCCCTAAGGCTGGTTGGATCCTCAATAGGTCTGCCATCAGCTGTCATAGATGGCCTAGACATCACTGAAGAGGCGTACTAGGGTAGTTTCCCGTTGCTTTCCTCACCGAGCGAGAAGTTGCTATTGCATATCAGTCTGCCAAACCCACTGAAATATATGCATAAACCGACCCTATGAGCAAAATTGTCACACCATTCATAGCAGAGACTGGCTGCATAAGGAATGGGATTACTAGCATCGCTCATACCTCAGCCACTTTCACGTTGTCAAAGCCAAGGATAAGACTGAGACAGGTCAATGAAAGTAACAAAATTGCTCTAGCCTATACGTGAAAACATAGTGCGCTGTAAACACTAGGTCCCACCAGCAAAGGCATCTGGGTTGATAGAGGCTAGGAAACATGTGACAGGATTTCTGTATCCACGTCGTTTATCGCAGCACCTGTTCGAACTGATGACCTCCGTGGTCGATACAGAGCTGCGCGCGATGTTGTAAGGACCGTTTGGCCCGTTGTAACATGTCTGGCGGAACGAATCGGCATGCCTCGGTGATGAGCTGTCTAAGGTGGCAAGGGCTGGCCGGTTCCTGTGCATACACCAGTTGTTTTACATGGCCCCACATAAAAAAATCCAAGGGCGTAAGATCGGGTGATCTGACGGGCCAAGGGACAGGTCCTCCCCTTCTTATCCATTTATCAAGATACGTCGCATGGAGATGGTTCCAGACGACCACCGCCACATGCAGTGGAGTTCCGTCATGTTGAAACCACACCCTGAAGCTGTCAAGGAGTGACACGTTCCGAAAACGGTAGTAGTTCCTCTTGGAGAAGCCGTAGATAGCGTTGGCTGGTCCGATGGCCCTCAGAAAAATGGGGACCGACGAGGTGATCACCCATGATTCCACACCATACATTCACGCCCCACTGTACCTGAAAAGTTGTCTGTCGCACCCAATGGGGATTATCCACACTCCTGTAATGCATATCATGGCGATTAACGGTTCCATTGTTGTGGAATCGTGCTTCGTCCGTAAATAAGAGATTCGCTAGAAAAGCAGGATCAGTGTCCACATGCTGTAGGATCCATTGACAGAACGCCTCCTGGGCATCGAAATCATGACCATGCAGCTCCTGGTGTAAGTGCAGATGGTATGGGTGAAAACGGTGGGTATGCAATATCCGCATAACAGACGCTCGGCTGATATTCGTCTCCTGTGCCTTGGCTCGTGTGCTAGTATGAGGGTTACGCCGGATAGCGTCAAACAAGACCTCCTCATTGTTAGCAGACGTCTAGAGATGATCTCGAACAGGCCGTGTCCTTCCCAGAGATGCAGTATCGCGCAGGCGTCTTTCCACACTCCGAAATGTCAGTCCGTAGGTTGTCGTCTATCCGGATAGCGTTCTTGGTACAGGCGTTGTGCCTGGTATGCATTCTGTCTAGCTTCTCCATAGATAAGTGACATATCCACGTACTCGTCGCTGGAATACGTCTCGTGGCGGTAAATACACTTTGTGTTGTGAATTGCTTCGAAGAAGGGGAGTTCGCGCAGGTACATACTTACGTGTTGTTATCGTTCCAATGGGGCATACTTTGCCTTACCTGTGGTCTACGAAGCTTGGAACATGTACGACGTAGCTAACCTGCCACAGACCATCATCTCCTCATCCTCGTCAACCTTGCCTAGGGTTGATATCGGGACCGTCACCGTTATGGACCTTCTTATACCGACAAGACACAATTTTGTCCCGATTTTGAAAAATACTGTTAAGAGCTTTGTTCAAGTACTGAAGTAACGCCATCTCTTAGCGCAACATGTAAATGCAGCCTCAATTAGTTTTATTTATTTCAATAAGTTTATGTTGACAAGGTCGTCTCACAGATGGTGTTGCATGCGTATCCTGTATCGACGATGCAAGCACCTTCTAGATCTAGGGCCATCGTTCGAGAAAATACCATACTTCTCCGGTAGTACGGGGCTGGAACTATTTAAGCAGCGCTACGTGGAAGAATCGGGCGGTTCCCAGTAGAATGGCGATCTGATGAGACGATTCTTTCTAAACGTAATACGAACAACGAGTGCAAGGTAGTAATCTTAGTTAGTTATCTTAGCCTACAAGGTAGTAATCTTAGTTAGTTATCTTAGCCTACGAAAATGCCTAAGGATAAAAAGAGAAAGTGCCACTCTTCGGAAGATTACACAAAAGAGTGATCTTTTGTCAAGAAAGAACGTACGGATCAGGAAGCGTTGTGTGAACCTTAGTGTTTGCTACAGAATTTAATGGAATTCATTCAAGAACGTCTTGAAAATGAATTTTAAAATAACGATGACTTTCATCTTGACGCGATACGTACCTGATCAATAAAATAATAAACTGAATAGTTATTGTAAAGTGCAATTTTGAGGATACATTTATATTACAATGTAGGTGCTCACTAAGGTAGGATTTTGGATATTCCATCACTAAGGGTGAAAAAAGGGAGCTGAATTTTCAAAATGAGTGTATCTGTATCTCAAAAACTTAACAGTTTAAGGACGTGAAGATTGGTATTTGGAATCTTCTTTAAAAATAAGGAAACACGTATTTTTTTTGTTTTCGGAAAATTCTCTTAAGGGGTGTGAAAAAAAGGTGAAAAAGGGGTTGACTACCTTTTATGAGGCTACTTAGGCCTATATCTCAAAAACTGAAGATGTTACAGTCTTGAAAATTGTTATTTGAAATCTCCTTTAAAAATAAAGAAACGCATATTTGTTTGTTTTCGTTTTTGGAAGAGGGGGTAAACAGGAGTCACAAATAGGGAGAATTTTAAAAATAAGTATATCTACAATATCTCAAAAACGTAACATGTTAACGACGTGAAAATTGGTATTTGGAATCTTCGGTCAAAATAAAGGAAAACGCATAATTTGTTTTCTGAAAATCCACATAAAGGGAAGTGTTAGGTGGGAGGGGGTGAATTTTTAAAATGAGCAATCTGTAGTATATCTCAAAAACTTAACATATTACATATGTGAAAAATGGTATTTTTAATCTTTTAAAATGTAACGCGTATTTTTGTTTAAAAAACACTTAAGGGGGGATAAATAACTGAAAAAGGTAGAATTATTTTTATTAGGATGCTGGTATCTCCAAAACTGAAGATATTACAGACGTGAAGATTGGTATTTGAAATCTCCTTTAAAAATAACGAAACGCCTATTTTTTGTTTTCGGATAAAGCACTTAAGGGGTGGGGGTTAAAATGACTGAAAAATGGGTTGAATTATTTTTATTAGGATACTGGATTCTCCTAAACTGAAGATATTGCAAACGTGAAAATTGGTATTTGGAATCTCCTTTAACAATAATGAAACACGTATTTCTGTTCTCGGAAAATTCACTGAAGAGGGTTATAAAAAGGACTGAAAAGTGAGCTGAACTCTTTCTATGAGGATACATATATCGCAAAAACTGAAGGTGTTACAGATATTAAAGTTTGTATTTGGGGGTTTAACAATAAAGAAGCACGTATTCTTTTGTTTTCGGAAAATCCACTTAAGGGGGTGGGGTGGGTGAAAAGAACTGAAGAATGTGCTGAATTATTTCTATGAGGAGACTTCTGTATCAAATACTGAAGATGTTACAGACGTGAAAATTGGTATTTGCATCTACTGTAAAAGTAAAAGAACACGCATAATTTGTTTTTTGAAAATCCACTTAAGGGGAAGTGTTAAAAGGGATGAATATTTAAAATGATCATATCTACAGTATATCAAAAGAACTTACCATATATTACAGACATGAAAAGTTGTAATTTTATTCTCTTTAAAAAATAAAGTAGCACGTATTTTTTGTTTTCGGAAAAAACACTTGGGAGGGGGGGAGGGGTTAAAATGACTGAAAGTGGGTTGAATTAATTTTATTAGGATGATGGTATCTCCAAAACTGAAGATATTACAGACGTGAAAATCGGTATTAGGAATCTCCCTTAAAAACAAAGAAACACATATTTTTGGTTTTCGGAAAATCCAATTAAGGGGAGGGGGAGATAAATGAATTGAAAAATGAGTTGAATTCTTTGGCTGAGGATACAAATAAGAAGTGGACTTAAAACAATACACAACTAAGAGGTTTTGGTTGGGGGGTGAGGAATGATCACAAAAATATAGATTTATATGAAACCGTTTGAATTATGAATTTAAGATTTCAAATGATATCCTAGGCGTTAAATAACAGAAGGTTTGAAACAAATTTAACTGCTCAGAGAGGTAAATGGGGGTTAAGATCCGAAAACAAATATATTCATACCTTCCTCCGAAATGGTTTAACGTACGAAGACAAAATTCCTATTCCAAATCCTAGGTATGAAGTAGAAAATATGTTTTAACGTTCCCACCCTAAAGTGTTAAACGAGGTTAGCTCCGTAAACGAAATAATCATCTCTCCAAAACTGCTCGACGTCAAAGTTGTAATTTTACGAGAAGGATGTTCTTTTGTGCCGTAGGTGTAAAATACGTATACTTAAAAATATTTCTTCCCCAAGGGGTTTAGATGGTGGTTGACCCTCAAAAACACAATATTCATTCCTCCGACACCCTTTCAGGCACTGACTTATTGTTGTTTATGAAGGTTGGTCTTCTTTACTCCAGATGTTAATAAATATTTTAAAAAATCATCTCTTAAGAAGTATTCATTCCTCCATTACTATTCGACGTACAAAATCAAAATTTCACAGGTTGGTCGCATTCCAGATTTTAAATAAGATAGGGTTTTAAACATTCAAATTTTTCCGTATGGGGTTCAAATGAGTGTTAGATCAGAAAATAAATAATCATTTCCCCAAAAACGTTTGACGTACGAACTTTACAGGCTCAGCTGACAGTGGACTCTCCAAAATGTAAAACTTTGAATTATATATATATATGGCTATTGGCTTTACATCGCACCGACACAGATAGGTCTTACGGCGACGATGGGATGGGAAAGGCCTAGGAGTTGGAAGGAACCGGCCGTGGCCTTAATTAAGGTACAGTCCCAGCATCTGCCTGGTGTGAAAATGGGAAACCACGGAAAGCCATCTTCAGGGTTGCCGGCAGTGGGATTCGAACCCACTATCTCCCGGATGCAAGCTAACCGCACGGCCAACTCGCCCGGTAAACTTTGATAATAATTTTCAGTTTAAAGCCGTAGCGAAGCACGGGTACTAAACATTTTTAACCCTTTCGCAATCAGATGTTCTTCCGGTTCCATTTTCGAGCAGGTGCAGACTCAGGAAGTAGTAGTTCACGATTATCTAAATCTCAGTCCCGTTCCATGGCTAAATGGTTAGCGTGCTGGCCTTCGGTCACAGGGATCCTGGGTTCGATTGCCGGCAGGGTCGGGAATTTTAACCATCATTGGGTGTATGTGCCGTCTTCATTATCATTTCATCCTCACAACGACGCGCAGGTCGTCTACGGCGTCAAATCGAAAAACCTGCACCTGGCGAGCCGAACATGTCCTCGGACACTCCCGGCACTACAAGCCATATGTCATTTCATTTCATCTAAATCTCAACCAGTAATATAAGCTACAAGTAAGTGAGCGTATGCGCTACTAACTACAAACTGAGTGAGTTGGCCGTGCAGTTAGAGTCGCGCAGCTGTGAGCTTGTATTCGGGAGATAGTTGGTTCGAATCCCACCGTCGGCAGCACTATCGAAAACCACGGCAAAGCATTCTCAGGACAGCCGACGGTGGGAACCAGCCCTTCTCCGTCTCCCGAATACAGAGGCGTAGAGCCACGGTAGAGCCGAGACCACCGCTCCTCTGCTCGGCTGGAATGCAGAGTTGTTGGACCACTTGTAGGCCGAAACCTATTCCGCATCCGAGTGCGCGACGTATTCTCGGCTTTTTACTCTTGGTGTGACGCCTTACCAGTGCTAGGGCTCCAAAGCTGCCAAGTTCTCGATGCGATCTATGTCGATTTCTAGAATGTAACGATTACGATTATTTCAAGAGTTAAATTACGAGTAAAAAATACATTTTGTGAAAAGTAACGATTACACATAAAAATTACTAAAAAAGTATTCATTACAAGTAATTCGATTCCTTTTCTTCAGTTACTTCTCAACTCTGTTGTGTACCTTATAAAACAATCACGAACAACATCGCCATTTATCTCATTACCGTGACGATTAAACAATATTACTAGGTCAGCAATGTTCGGCGTTGATGGACTTCTCTTCACACTAATAATCTAAATTCGTGAATAGCCCGTTCGGTAATGTAAATGAAAACTCTTGTTCTCGTCCTGTGATGCTGGAGATCTTTGCAGGCACAGTCCCAATGAAGGTGAGCTGCATCCTTTAACCACATACTAGCCCTCCTACCAATCTTACATTTTTGGTAATACCGAGAATCGAACCCGGGCCTCCAAGGAATGTACCTAATTGAGCTACCCGTTGCATTATGGAAGTGCGCCGTGCGGTAAAAATGTAGGAGACATAAATGATCAGACTGATCAGAATTGTAGTTTCTATAACTTTTCTTCATTACGTTATAGGTTTTAGATGGAACAGATATTTCCGGAGATGTTTGGAAGTTAGTAAAAACGTTGTTTTTTACTAATTGTTTTACGTCTTTTTTTACTATTTGTTTTACGTCATACTGACACAGACGGGTAGGGTGACCAAATCAATGCCTGAGAAAAGAGGGAGAGGAATGTTAAAAATGAGGCGAAGTTACTAGTAAAGAAGTTACTTCAGTTACTGTTATAAAACCATGCTTTTTTTTTTTTTTTTTTTTTTTTGCTTTACGTCGCACCGACACAGATAGGTCTTACGGCGACGATGGGACAGGGAAGGGCTAGGAGTGGGAAGGAAGCGGCCGTGGCCTTAATTAAGGTACAGCCCCAGCATTTGCCTGGTGTGAAAATGGGAAACCACGGAAAACCATTTTCAGGGCTGCCGACAGTGGGATTCGAACCTACTATCTCCCGAATACTGGATACTGGCCGCACTTAAGCAACTGCAGCTATCGAGCTCGGTAAAAAACCATGCTGTAATACATTCTCATTGACTTTGCTGCTTATGATTTACAAATGGATTACTTTTAAAAAATTACTTCTTGCTGCTCCTGCAACATTGTAATATGTCTTTGTCTTTCAACACTGTTTCAAGTAAGCCACTACACCCCAAATTGAATTTTATTTTGACTTGGAGTTAAGTTTTCAAGATGTCTCCACGAAGCCTGTTTCTAACCTCAGACACCTCCTGTGGCTGGGGGACACAGACGAAGAATACACCCATGGTATACCCTGCCTGTCGTAAGAGGCGACTAAAAGGAGCCACCTAGGCGCGGATATGGATTGTGGTTATGGGACCATGAATTGTACTCCCTGTGGTTGAGATTCAAACCATAAAAGGTGAATAAAAGGGCCATGTCCCGTCCCGTCCCGTCGGGTGGGAGCGCCATGTAGGCCTACTCGGCAGTTGTATTCACCTGACAATGCACAGCTGAATGCCAGGAGAATGTATTATAATCAATTTACTTTTATTGCAAATTTTTTGTCCCTCCATGTATTTTGTGCCCGAGCAATGTCATGTTCAGGAAAATGGAGTCCCTCAGTGATCGGTTCTCACTGTCACTCTGTTCACGATTTCCATTAACGGTATGTCGCTGCTGCTGGATCAGCAGTAGTACCGTCACTATATGTGGACGATTTTGCTCTGCATTATAGCTTGCTGATCCGATATAAAAAAACCAAGTTCCAGATTAATGTTCAAAAAATACAGATAAGAAGATGATTTTATGTATGTAGATGGCATTGCAATGATCTGGGTTGAAAGATCATTCTACAGATTAGCCAAAGAAGCTAATTTTATTCTCTGTAGTATTCTTAATGATCTCATCATCGTTCTTCTGCCAGTCTAATTCTTAACAAAGAGAGGAAGAGGTGTGGCTATGAACTGCATGAGTGGAGTTGGTGTCGTCTATTTAATTCATGGCTTCCTTTCCTTTTCTTTCATTATTACAAGGCCAGATGTTCCTTGTATATAATGTCCTAATTCGTTATTAAGTCACTTTATATTTAGATATTTATTTGTTGAAACCCAACAAAATCACTTTATTCTTCCCCTAACCAGTGAGGCTGCCAGAAAAAACAAAGAATATTACAAAATAAGTATTCACTTTTTAATAAAATACATTATTGTTGTAATGGATATAAAGAAAAAGAAATCAAATGTAACAAAATATTCAGGCGATACTGCAGGTGAATTAAGGTAAAAAGATGTGTGACTAATTCTGCTCACTGTTGGGTTCCCTGGATGATGTATGATTTTCATGATTTGGTTCTCCATGCAGGGCTTAATATTCTTTTTGCTTATAAAATTATCTATAAACAACATAGATAAGTACCTACCATGGTGTGGGTTACTGTAGTCCCGTCCTAGTTCGTGAACCATGGGCAATGGTTGAGTGGCCTAGTAAGTGGTCCTGAGAGTCGGGATACCAGTTGCTATGGAATGGGAGTGGGCATCTCAGACATATTCTGAGTCATGGCCCTCCTTGTGCTCAGGCGGCTAGGACTATACAATTCACCGGTGGTCCACAACCTGTTAGAGGAGAGATCCTCACTTGGACTATGTGCAAGTAGGGTAGCATCCTGCTTCATGAATTCACCGAGCTCAGAACATTTTAAGTAAGCCTCGGACCTATGGGAGTAACGGAGTCCCACTCCCATTTGACAGGTGAGGGACTCCTTGGAAACAACTTGGCGAATGAAATGGAATTCGATGGGGAGCTATCAATATTAATGGGGCTTATGGAAGAAAGAAAGTAGAACTGGCTGAGTCAGCAAAGAGGATGCATCTGGATGTGCTAGGAGTAAGTGATATTCGGATAAGGGGAGATAACGAGGAAGAGAGAGGAGATTAAAAGTGTACTTGACGGGTGTTAGAAAGGGAAGGGCAGAGTCTGGGGTAGGGCTCATTATCAGGAATACTATCGCACGCAACATAGTTTCTGTTAGGCACGTAAAGGAGCGAATGATGTGGGTAGATTTGTCAGTTGGAAGAATTAGGACTAGAATTGTCGCCGTGTATTCACCATGTGAGGGTGCAGATGAGGACGAAGTTGACAAGTTTTATGAAGCATTGAGTGACATCGTGCTCTGGGTCAACAGCAAGGATAGAATAGTGCTAATGGGCGACTATATCTTAACCGACTTCAAATTCAGGAAATCTGTTAGGAATGTACGAGTTTTCCGGGGATTTTTCGATGATACAGACCACTATCTGATCTGTAGTGAACTAAGTATCTCTAGGCCTAGCGTAGAGAAAGTGAAATTTGTCTGCAAACAAATAAGGGTAGAAAATCTCCAGGACGAGGAAATTAGACAGAAGTACATGGATATTATTAGTGAAAAGTTTCGAACAGTAGACAGTTAGCAGGTTCAGGATATAGAAAGTGAATGGGTGGCATTACAGGGATGCTGTAGTAGAAACAGTAAGGGAACGCCAGGAAAAACTGTGTGTAAAGATGGGAAAAGGCGAACATCTTGGTGGAATGATGAAGTGAGAGCAGCTTGTAAACGTAAAAAGAAGGCTTATCAGAAATGGCTCCAAACAAGGGCCGAGGCAGACAAGGATCTGTATGTAGATGAAAGAAACAGAGCGAAACAAATAGTTGTTGAATCCAAAAAGAAGTCGTGGGTTGATTTTGGTAATAACATGGAAAGGCTAGGTCAAGCAGCAGGGAAACCTTTCTGGACAGTAATAAAGAATCTTAGGAAGGGAGGGAAAAAGGATATGAACAGTGTTTTGAGTAATTCAGGTGAACTCATAATAGATCCTAGGGAATCACTGGAGAGGTGGAGGGAATATTTTGAACATCTTCTCAATGTAAAAGGAAATCATCCTGGTTGTGTTGGAACAGCTAAGCTCATGGGGAGGAGGAAAATGATGTTGGTGAAATTACGCTTGAGGAAGTGGAAAGGATGGTAAATAAACTCCATTGTCATAAGGCAGCAGGAATAGATGAAATTAGACCTGAAATAGTGAAATATAGTGGGAAGGCGGGGATGAAATGGCTTCATAGAGTAGTAAAATTAACATGGACTGTTGGTAAGGTACCTTCAGATTGGACAAACGCAGTAATTGCACCTATCTATAAGCAAGGGAACAAGAAGGATTGCAACAACTATCGAGGTATCTCATTGATCAGTATACCAGGCAAGTATTCACTGGCTTCTTGGAAGGTAGGGTGCGATCAGCCGTTGAGAGGAAGTTGGATGAAAACCAGTGTGGTTTCAGACCACAGAGAGGCTGTCAGGATCAGATTTTCAGTATGCGCCAGGTAATTGTAAAATGCTACGAGAGGAATAGGCAGTTGTGTTTATGTTTCGTAGATCTAGAGAAAGCATATGACAGGGTACCGAGGGAAAAGATGTTCGCTACACTGGGGAACTACAGAATTAAAGGTAGACTATTAAAATCAATCGAAGGCATTTATGTTGACAATTGGGCTTCAGTGAGAATTGATGGTAGAATGAGTTCTTGGTTCAGGGTACTTACAGGGGTTAGACAAGGCTGTAATCTTTCACCTTTGCTGTTTGTAGTTTACTTGGATCATCTGCTGAAAGGTATAAAATGGCAGAGAGGTAATCAGTTAGGTTGAAATGTAGTAAGCAGTCTGGCCTATGCTGACGACTTGGTCGTAATGGCAGATTGTGCGGAAAGCCTGCAGCGTAATATCTTGGAAATGGGAACAATGGCAGGAGGGTACTTGGAATGAGGAGATAAAGGCTCATTTATGAATGAACTCGATGGATGAAGCTGTACACATAAACCGGCTTTGGTGGTGCGGTCATGTGAGGCGAATGGAGGAGGATAGGATACCTAGGAGAATAATGGACTCTGTTATGGAGGGTAAGAGAAGTAGAGGTAGACCAAGACAACGATGGTTAGACTCGGTTCCTAACGATTTAAAGATAAGAGGTATAGAACTAAATGAGCCCACAGCACTAGTTACCAATAGAGGATTGTGGCGACGTTTAGTAAATTCACAGAGGCTTGCAGACAGAATGCTGAAGGACATAATGCTCTAATGATGATTTATTTATTTATTTATTTATTTAATTTATTTATTTATTTATTTATTATGTCACATTAAATAAGAAAATCAGACATAGTCTTCATTTATTACACAGGAGGACATGTCTTAAAAGTTTATAGATATCTGATTTCTTTAAACACCTCTGAATAACTTGCCATCTTAGATTCTTCTTCCTGATCTCTCAATTGTTTAGAGTCAATCAATCAGTGATGATTTCAAAGAAATTGGAAATTTATTGAACATCTTCTTTGGTAAGCTATTCCAATCCCTAACTCCTGTTCCTATAAATGAATATTTGCCCCAATTTGTCCTCTTGAATTCAAGCTTTATCTTCATATTGTGATCTTTCCTACTTTTAAAGACACCTCTCAAACTTATTCATCTACTATTGTCATTCCACGCCATCTCTCTGCTGACAGCTCGGAACATACCACTTATTACATGTAATGCTTTTACCAGCACCACGTCCAGGATATTCTTCCCTCTAGTTGGTTCCATCACTTTCTGAATCAGCTGTCCTTCCCATATTAACTGATTTGCCATTTGTTGGCCATGCTTCCTGTCGTTGGCATTACGTTCCCAATTGACATTTGATAAATTCAGATCTCCCTCTGCAATCACATTCCTTTCATGTCATTTCCCACATAGTTGATTATCTTATCAAATAATTGTGAATCAGTGTCAGCGCTACTTTTCCCGGTCTGTACACTCTAAAGACATCAAGTTGCCTATTATCTTTAAAAATGAGCCTTACACCTAGAATTTCATGTTTGTCACCTTTAACTTTTTCATAGCTTACTAATTCTCCTTCACCAGAATGAATACTTCCTCTCCCACCATTCCTATCCTATCTCTACAGTACACACTCCAGTTCCATGAGAAAATTTCTGCATCCATTATATCATTTCTCAGCCATGATTCAACTCTTATTACAATATCTGGTAAGTATATATGAGGCGGTCCGTTCCAAAACTCGTCTTATCCATCATAAGTGATTTTTCAGGAAAAGCGAAAAACCTGTAATTTTCGTAATATAAGTCTAACTTGTTTAAATGTATTACGAAGCGTTCAAGTCCAATGTCATAGGGTCGTCTTACTGAAAAATTATAAATATAATTAGTAGAACGTCAATAAATTACATTTGTATTTTGGATAAGACGAGTTTTGGAGCACCCAAAAAAATTCAAAATGTATTACCTCACACAACTTATTTTAAAACAAGAAAAATGAAAAGATTGAGAATATAATGTTGTAATCAAACTCACCAGTACACTCATGCACCTTTTTGCTATCAGTATAATGATATTCACAAATAAGTTAAACACAGCAGTGTGATTTATCATATTTACATCCTATCCATAGTTTTTGGAGATAATTCTTCCCTTTATAGGCTACACTGCACTCACAATAGAAGTAACTTGAACAATAAAACATAACTTTGTTGTTAGTCAAACTCTCAAATTTGTTCCCTCCTCTTGAGTTCCATCACAAAGAACTTCTGTTTCTTCAGCAAGATTGTTTTCGTCTACAGAAATTGAGGTGAACAGATTCTTATAAAAAGAAAGCAACTCATTCCTATCCCAATCCATTCCAAAATGCTTTTCAAGCAAACTTTTTACGTCCTTTACTTTGGCGGGATTCAAGTTTTCTCCTGGCAATAATTCAGGTGGCATTAGCATATCTCGCAGGCGTTTTCCCTTTTTCATTACGGATTTTCCTAAACCGATGTCTGAGTTGTAATGAGGTTCTCCCCATAAGGGTGACATTTCCCAGTGAGTCTCTGCTAATAACAAATCGTTTCACTGAAGAAAATTTGAAGTGCCAAGATGCAGGCATTTTCATCATATTTTCAGAAACCATTTTCCAATTGTTCACCGAGCAGTCTCTGCCAAACTTGAAGACTTCAGCATGTTTGCTAAAGATGTCTTCATATTCTGCTGGACTACAGATTATAGGGCATTTCCGTATCTCTCTCTCTCTCTCTCTCTCCCTCGACTTGAGCAAATACCCTGTCAGAGGGCAGAAATGAGTGGCCTATCATAGGAAAGGCCAATTCAACACTTTCTATATTAGGCGAAGCAGTGTGTGTCAAGAAATATGAGCACATTGCAATCATTGTAGAATTGCGGTTCTGTCCTCCGCAGCCATCCGCACGAATTCGTATAGTAGTGAAGTTTGACAAATCAGTTTGTGATAATCGATGGTAAACTGCAGATGACGTTTCATTAGACCCCTTGTTGAATTCATGCTCCATCCATGTGTATGTAAAAACATTCTCCTTTGTCAACTTGGCATGTGAGGTACCCCTCACAATGGTAAAATTATAGGTGTACAATTGGCGACTGTAATAGGCAATTTGATCTGGAACTTTTCGATTCACAAGATTCTTTTGGCAGTCAAATGAAAATATTGCCATGCTGTCCCTTTCTTCTTGGAGCTTTTGGAAAAAAGCTGCAGCTCTTAGTTTGTGTACTCCAAGTTCCAAGATTAAATCATTCTTCAGTGATATGTTCGAACTTTCAAGTTCAATTTTCTCCTTGAGCTCTATGCACTTTGAGCAAGCGTCAGTAACTGGTGTTCCGAATCCTATGTTGTAGCAACACGTAAAAATTTCACGGAAGAACCACCGCTTCACCCTGAGTTCTTCAGGTGATTTCTTGTTATACATTTTGTAAAGCTTAGCGATGCTTAAATTTCCGGGTAGATACTGTCTGACCAGTGACTTTCCGCGGCAATAGTGACTTTCACAACACTGCAAACCTTCAATGAAACGTTGCACGGAGTGCCTCTTTTCAGTGTACTCTGGTTTGATCCTAGCTCCTCCCCTCTTTTCTGTTGGAAGTTTCCCTGTCGTGAAGAGATTTCTGGCAATCCTCTGAACCCAATCTTTGCTGACATGCAATACGTTCAAGAATGTCTTTTGGCAGCCCTGAATGTGAAACTGTTCTGTATTAGCAAGTTTTATATACCTTCCACAACAAGAGCAATATTTTCTGTCATCTTAATACACTCTATTCACAGCACAAAACTGCATGAAAGACTAACACAGTTCAAGAACAACTCAAAGAGTGGAAAGACAGCCATAAAACGCGGGGAAATTGTCGCGGGAGTCACGTGCTGAAATTATCCATTCCTATTGGTTGATTGTATATGGCGAGTTTTGAAACGACAAGCGCCGTGGATAAGGCGAGTTATGAAACAATAGCCTAAGTTTGGTGACAGACTTCTATGGGAAAAGGCGAGTTTTGGTGCTTAATGTTGTGATAGACCTATCACAAACATCATCAAGAAGGCAATGCTACCTCTAACTCTTTTTTTTTTTTTTTTTTTTAATGGATAAGACGAGGTTTGGAACGGACCGCCTCATATCTATTATTACTTAATTCTATTCCTTTCTTTACAATACTTCTAAAGTTCAACACTGACATTTTTATGTCATCCCTACTTGACTTCTAGATCCCTGTACCCTTATCACTGCTCCCTAGACCACCTCCTGTACCTCCCTATAATCCTATAACTGCGGTTTAAGTGAAGACCTTTTGAGTGCAGATCCCTGTCTTCTACCCACCCATTAGGATCTAGAAATCTCACTCCCAGTTTTCCACATACCCACTCCATAGTCTCATTTAAATCCCCAATCACCCTGCAGTCAGTATCCCTCCTACACAGTATTCCACTGATAACAATCTCAACTTCCTTAAACTTCACCCGCGCTGCATTTACCCCATCCCACACATCCCTAGCTATGTTAGCACTTATACCTGCTTGCTTAACGTTGTTGGTACCAATGTAAAACACTACCACCTTCTCCTTCCCCTCCTCCTTCTCTTCTACTTTCCTCAATGTCTGCCTCAACCTAATTCCTGGATAAGCACGGCATGTGAATTTGGCCCGGTTTAATGGTCAGATGCCCTTCCTGGACAATGTATTTACTATTATGAGTGTCTGTGTCGTTTGTGTATTGTGTTGTATTTGAAGTGGTATTTATTCAGGCGAACAGAGATACCCATACCCTGAGTCAGAAGAATTAATCTTACTTGGTTAAGATCCCCAACCCGACGAGGAATCGAAATAGGGTCACTTTTAGTAGAAGGCCGCTCTACTGACCAGTCAGCTAAGGAGTTAAACCTTAGATGCACAGTATATTAGTATATTCTGAAGATTTAAGCACTGAGAACAATTCATTTTAAATTATTATAACTTATGCAAGCATTTTGTATTTCATCAGGATTTTTCAATTACAGTTTTTCTCTTCCATGTGTAATGGTACCTGTATTTCTCAAGAATAAGAAGAAGATTATTTATTTATTTATTTATTTATTTATTTATTTATTTATTTATTTATTTATTTATTTATTTATTTATTTATTTATTTATTTATTTATTTATTTATTTCAGGGGGCTGGTCAGGACAAGCTCGGGATCTACATCAAGTCGGTTGTGAAAGGAGGAGCTGCTGATGCAGTAAGTTTTGTCGCTTCTGGATTTTTAAATTTACAAGATTATCATTAAAAAAACTGAGAAGATGTACTTATGAAGGAATTGGGAAATTTTGAAAAAAAGTAAAATTCTAGCACTCAGTACAGTAGATTAATGAAGGAAATATTTAAGAACATATTTTCTTAGTGATTCATGGTTATTAAATCTCTTACTTGACCAGACTGTTTTGAAGTACATAACAGCTGAAATATTACACTTTAATAATTGTTCTTCTTTGAAGATTATATTTGCAGTATGATATTATCTGTAATACACGGTTTCAACTACTGTAACATTTTCCACTTTAAGTAGGGCTGTTGTTATTACATTTTTACAAACATGCTCCTGTACAATACAGTAAAGAAGAAATGCGTGTTTCTTTTTCAGGACGGTCAATTGCAGGCTGGTGACCAGTTACTGAAGGTGGATGGTCAGAGTCTTGTTGGAATTACCCAGGAAAAGTAGGTTTTATGCGTGAACTGATCTTAATTTATAATAAGTAAAGTCAGTATTTTTATCATGGTATCATGGTACTTAGTTCGTGAATTGTAACTGTTTAGTACTATATAGCGAGAAAAGTCAAGTTATTAGTGAACTTCCATTACAATCAACTGTATATAAAACTAGCTGATATACCCGTGCTTCGCTATGGACTTCTATATTGTATACAGAATTCTAGGTTTGGAAGTGTACGCGTTGTGAGCAAAATTGTATTAAATTGCATAGCTCTTAACGTTACCCTTGAAACGCGATTGGGAATTCACCATACGTCTTTTCTGATTTGAAGACTGGGTTAGGGAATTTTCATTGTAATGGTAGGCCCGCTTGCCTACCATCAGACACAGTCAGGTTGGGGAGTTTTCATTATAATGGCAGACATTCACTCTCCAACTGTCTTTTTACATCCTCAGAAAGACTGTCTTAGTGGTTTTCTCAACTGAAATGAACATAGGTCATTACACTGACGTCAGTAGGAATGGTGCAATTAAAAGCTATGCTTTCATGTAAAATACTCGATCAAATGAAAAACCACACATTTTCTCACTTTTAACGAACAGTACTACACTGCCGATCTAACAGTCCAAAGTTTCAGAGCTGGAATGACCAAGCCGCAGACAGCCGTGATCCATGAACACTCTTTGTCTTTATTCGGCGGAGGGGGAAATCGAATAGTGGAGAGTCCCAGGGCAAAAATTATGCCCTTTTACTAATCTGTTTCCTAGGAGTACCTGATGAGTCAGAAAATCTCAATTCACTACACTGGCGGCGGAAGAATCTATCTGACTTGGGGGTAAATTTTTCCTCTAAGCCAGAGCAGAAACCCCCTCTTCACTGCTAATGTGGAATAAAATGAATGTAGAATTTAATAAAAGTGAAGAGGAAGAAGCTTTTCTTAAGAAACGGCTCTTTTCAGGCTTGAATGTTGAGTTATTCAGTGAATTGTGGTGTTGTAATTTGGAATAGGCCTAAATTATAATACTAGACCAGGTCATACTACTACTACTACTACTACTACTACTACTACTACTACTACTACTACTACTACTACTACTGAGTGAGTGTCTGCCTTAAGTGTGCACACTGCTCATTGAAAACAGTGCATCAGAGTAGGATCGAATAGCGAATACGTGTTACATACCAGCAGTATCTGAAAGTCTATGAACAAGAGGAATGAAATGCTAAACAAGAAAGTTTTCTAACTCCCCAGCCATTTCCCACCAATATTCAGGCAAACTGTTATACTCGGTATGCAGCAGTAATTCCATCTATCGGAGTTGAGTGTCAGCATAAGAGACAAAGAACATCACAACAAACAATGGTCAATGTAATGTTATTGTTGCTCAGTGTTATGCGCTTTCGATATTGTAGACCTTCACGTTTAGTTTTCTTCCAACTCTGAAATACCACTATAGTCGGTACGGTAAAAATGTATAAGACATAAATGATCGGAAATTGAATTCAATATAACTTTAGTTATGTAGTATTTATCGATAGGACCACTAATAATATAAATATTTGAGAACTAAATATTACTCTTTCTTTTAAACTACCATTTCACTCAGCGTGAATATTATGATTTATAGCCTAGATTGTAGTGGTTCATCCGCTGACTTTACATACTGATTTTCATTAAATTCTCTTCAGCTGTTTTTTTTTGTGAAGCTTGTACATACAGACAGACAGAAATTATGGAAAAGTAAAAGGTGCATTTCCTTGTTACTGTGGACATGACTGATACAGAAATACCATTCTTTTCAAATTCTGAACAATGTACAGACAAAACTCTTATTTTATATACTGTATATAGATATATAGATTATCCTTGCATCACTTTGTTTTTGGGTTAACTTTTCTTTACTGGATGTAAGCTTGAAGATATTAGGGTATCTTAAACATAAAAGTAGCGGGGATAAATGGGTGAGAACGATTACAGTAGGGCATTTGTAATGAAGAAAAAAAAGAGCCAAGTTATACTTTGCATTTAAACTTGGTTTGGTGGTGGCATAATGTAAGGGCAAATGGAGGTTTCGTAGTAAAATAATGGATTCAGTCATGGTAGTAAAAAGGAGCAAAGGAGATGTGAGAAGGTGCTTAGGCTCAATTTTGTATAATTTTCAAGATACATGGCATAGAAGTACGTGATACTACAGAACTAGGATTCTGAAAGTTGCTGTTATATTTACAGCATCTTGCAAACTGATAAATGATAGAAATAATAGGCATTAATGTTTTGAATGAAAAAGTAATAAGATCTATGCCTTTTTCATTAGGGCGGCTGAATATTTGGTTCGAACTGGGCCAACAGTGACCCTGGAAGTTGCCAAGCAAGGTGCTATATACCATGGTTTGGCTACATTGTTGCAACAGCCATCTCCAGTCATGGGCAGAGGTAAGCTTTATGATGTACTGTGTAACACTGAAAAGCTGGTAAATAAATATTGATGTCCTTGACAAAGCTAGGAAGTTGCATGTAATGGGGAAAAGGAAGAATGGGAAAAATCTGTTTTGAGTCCCTTGGTGGTGATATGCATGCAATTCTTCTTTGGTGGCTACTATAGGTACTATACTAACCATAAAACTATTATTTTTTTATTTTTTTAAATATTTTGTGGATCTAATATCTGCTCATTCAAGGCATGTACATTGAGCGTGTAATATGTTGCTTTTCATTCCCTAACAAGAAGAATTAAATGCAAGATTAATGTGTAAAATACCTACTGTATTACATAATTTTTTAAATTCTTGAGTGGTCTCAAATTGTCTTTGTAGGAAGACAAGACTGCTGAAACTTAAAATTAATTACAGTTATACTTCTGTTGTTTGAAAAAAGATTGTTTCCTTGTGAAATCAAGGGCATATAGCACCAATGCTTTCAGTTAAGTACTGTATTTATCAAACATTGTTTATTACCATCTAATTATGCAAATTTTAGAATAAAATGTGAATAACCATTATGGAAATGTTTATAACAGTTAAGAGACCCTGGAAATTCACAAATGAGGTACATATTTTGAGACAGATAATTACAATTCTGAGTCACAAGTGTCATGTTAAAATACTTGCATAAAAAGTTCTCTGATTTGTCATGAAGATCGTATGAAATTCAGTTGCAGATGAATAAAGGCAGTTAGTTTAATCCAGACTGTGTGTGTTAGGTAAATTGTCCATGAAGAGAATTTGTCTGGCAACCTCTGTATTAAGATTTCTGTGTGTTGCCACTATTCTTTTGTGACATAATTATGGCTACCTATGCATTTGATTGAAGTGACTACTGTATAGTAAAATATCTTCTTGGAGGTAAAATTATTCTTTCACTTTGTTATTGCATAGGAGGTTTTCAGTGCTTCTCTCTATGTCCCTTTCTAAAAGCATAACTAGTATTTTAATTAACAAATAAATTTGAATTTGGAATCTGATTCGTAAGTAAATTGAAAGGTGTTACTATTGTGTTCACACTGCGAATACGAATTGCTGACGAAAGTCAAGTTGACTGGTCACAATAGGGATAATACTGCTCAATTAGAAAAATGTTTCATTATAACTTGACACATGTAAGAAGTTCTTAATTTTGTGCTAAAGGAGGTCATTAATTCTTGGTTTATGGGTGCTTTGCAGTTTGTGAAATTGGAGGGTCTCTAACAAAAGTCATTATCATTCTCATAATTGATCATGCTGACATTTACAAAGGCCATGTAAAATGTTTGTATGTTTTAATGTTTCTGTTGAAAGGTTTTAATTAGTTAACATAAAAAAGCAAAGTCATCTCCGTACAGGCCATGAAGGCCCTTGGAGCGGTGGAAGGTAAAGGCTTCCACTATCCGTAACCTCGGCACATGATGGGGTAGAGTGGTTAGCCCTATGCCCGGCCGCCTTTGCCCCCAGGAATTAACTTGGTACTCATTTTTGGTGTAGGCTGAGTGAACCTCAGGGCCATGTGCACCTCCGGAAGTGGAAATCTCGTTTCTTAAATTTTACGACTTCCTGACAGGGATTCAAACCCACGTCCTTCCGGGCGAACCGAGCATGCCTTTACCGCCTCGGCCAAACAGCCCCTAATTAGTTAACATACTTGTGACAATTTTTCATTGTTTGAACAATAAACACTTGTTGTTCGATGGTGTACTTAACCATGATGGATAATTGTTACTGTGAACTGTATAATCACAATCACTGAGTGTGTCAGGTAAATCTCATGTCTAACTAGCGCAAGTACAGAGCTCGGCTAATGACCGAACTTGACAGTACAGAGGATGGGACAAAGAAGCTGTTGTCTCCTGGCTGGTAGCTTCCTGCTCGTCCCTTGAGTGAGGGAATACAGTGTGTCCTTCCTGTCAGCTTGCTATATGCCCCTTGCTCGAGTTTGTTGTAAACTCTTGTTTGGTTGCCAAAATATTTGTAAAGAAAATTCTCACTAATCTTTTTGGTGTAATTTATCCATTTTTACTAAACATATGGCTTATCTGAAGCATAAAAGATTATTTATTTCCAAATCTCTGGGAATATACGAGAACTGTCTAAAATTGATTCTTGCTGTTAAGGTTCTAAGAAAAGTTATGTGCTTAAGAAATCTGATGTGATATCTGATGTGATTCTTACAGCACATATGACCATGATAAATATTTTCATTTCTTTTACCTATGTGAGTGGTATCATCCATTTATATATTGTGTGTAGTTTAGATTGATATTTACTGTATTTCAAAACCTTTCAACATAAATATTTGCTTGGTGCTTTTGTGTATGGTTGTAAATAATGAGCTTATATTTATTTTTTCTAACAATTGTTTATCTAACCTTGCTTAGCCACTACTAACAAAACCTCTAACACTTCCCTAACAGCATCATCTTCTGCATCTCGAACTCGTCCCAAATCTGAACTGATCACACCATCTCCCAATGTAACAAGATCAGCAATAGACCACAGCAAAGGGCAGCCATCAGTGTCGGGCACTGTGTCGCTAATGAACCTGCGTTCTTCAGGAATGAGTCTGCAGCAAACACCACCACCACCTTATCAGGAAAGGCTCGTTGATTGGAATAAGCAACCAGGTGCGATGACTCATTCAAATAGTGCAGCAGCTCAAAGGCTGGGCACCCCTGTTCACAAGATGTATCGAAGAGATCCTGGTCCACATATGTACCTTACCTACCAGTCAGCTCATACTTTACATCCTGTCAACCAGTCTTGTACTTCATTACACTCTGTTAGTCCATTAAAAATACACCCTGAATCTGATTATGCTGACCATTCTCATTCAAAAAATTATTTGTCAGTTTCACATTCATATTCGCAGACAAATATCTACAATAATAATCTTAAACATAGTATGTTGAGACCCCGGGACTTTCCTCAAATTTGCCTTGAGGACGTTGATGAATGTATGGCCATATCAGAACAACATGGTGGAAACACTTATACTCGTAGGAACATAGTTTCTGAATGTGATTCTTCAAATTCAACCAAACTTGATAATTTGGTATTGAAAAAAAGTTCTACAACAAGTTTTGACCATATGAATCCTGATAAATATGAAATTGATGTCAGTAAAAACTTAACTTATGATCCCTCAGCACCGAATGTTACATGTGGTATAATTTTTGAAACTGAAAATAGCTCAGTGTCATCCATAGTTTCTAGTGGTGAAGGCGAAGAGTCTGTAGTGTCTCCAAGTTGTGTTAATGAGTGTTGCTCCCCTGCGTCAACTGTCACATCTGATTCATCTGATCAAGATAAGAAGAATAAAACCTCAAAACCTGATAATAAATTGGAAATGGCTGAAAAATTAAGAATTATACAAGATGTTGATGAAATTTTATTGGCTGATTTTGAAAACAAAGATAATCAATATACAAGGAATAAAATTGACCTTGGTTCTAAACAACTTAACATTACTCCTGATGCCACTGATGAGGCAAGTGGGGAGTTTATACCTGCCATGTTAAATTTAGATCTCAGTAGGATCAAAGATGATCAGGATAATTCTGATAGGAATTGTAGTAATATAAAACTGACAAAATGTTGGAAATCACCTGATGAGGTTCGTTTAGGATATGGACGTGTAGCTGCCTTGGCAGAGCATTTCTCTCGCATGGGGGAAAATGGACTTATTCGTTTTCGGGGGAAAGGTGGGAGGCGAGGGAGAAATCGGAGTTATCTGAAACATGAAATGTTTAAATCTGTACCAGATATGACCAAAGCTGTTCTCTTGGAGGAGCGGCCATGGGACTTCACTCCACAGCCAGGTTCTGTATATCTAGCTCCTTCTACCCTCAACAGTGGCGATCAGGATGCCTACAGTTTAGTGTACACCGTGGGACTGAAAAATGTGAGTTGTAGTTTGGATCATCTCTTGCCAGGGGTGAAATGTGATATGGTGGACTTTAATAGTGTTAATAGACTTAAAAAGAGTGAAGAAATGGACAGTCTTGGAAGGGGAAGTATGGAAGAATTAAGAATAAAAGAGGAAGTTGGAAGTGTTCAGAAAAAAGCAATTAAAATTCGGCAAGAAAATAGTAATAGCCAAATCCTGGAACAGCAGGATTGTACCACCGATGAACTATGTATTCAGAACAAGTCTTACAATACAGGAGAAAAGTGCTGTGAATTTGGGTTTAATATGAATCATTGTACTAAAAAATTATGTCATGACTATGAAGATAATGGCCCTTGTCATAGACTTAGTAGTGCAGTACCTGTTATTACATCCAGTAGAAGTGTAACAAACCTCTGCCATAATTACAAGGTTCCTAAATTTTTTGGGGATAGACATCGTAGTGAAGATAATATATTATCAGCTAAGTCTAGACATCATACTGAAGGTAATATAGTGTCTACTAGACAGTTCAATTCAAACTGTCTGCCATTTATGAAATGTTCTTCATGTTCCTCATGTCCCTGTAAAACTTGCCGTGAGACTCAGAGTCTTCGCACCATCAGCTTTGAAGATCGATGTAAAAGTGAATGCAGTATTTTGTCTTCTAAAAATAGGTACACTTCTATGTTTGAAAATCATAAGATGTGTAGTACTAATTTTGAAGAACGACCACGAAGTGAAGACAACTTGCTGGTAACTCCATCATTTAGTCTTGGACATTCTAGACCATGCAACCAGCTGGTACTTGGGAAGAATAAAGAAATGCATGGAAATGCTTTCAAGTCTCACATCAGTTCTGCAACGCCACTGAAGTCTAACCGTAAGCCCAAAGACATGTCACTTTCTGTGTTCTAGAATTTTTGTTCTTTTATTTACAAAACACACATTGTGTTTTTTCTGTTATTAGAGCACGTGATATGTTGAGCTTGCATTGTCTTGGCATGGAAATATGATTGACTTAATTTAAGCATGAATTGCTTTATTTTATTATTGTCAAAATATGCTTGTGTGAAAAGCCTTTGATGTACAACATTATGCATAATGACTGTGATGTGGTCTTGATTATTATTCACTTTCAAACTGCAATGATTATATCCATACAGCATGGTGCAATAGATCTGGTACTTTGGAAAGGAAGTGAATATGAATTCAGTAATGTTCCAAATAGACATGGTACCATACCTCATCCACAAGAGCTATTGTTTGAATCTCCAAATCATTGTTTCAGAGATTTTAAAAGCAGTAATTAATTCACAAAACATTTCCACCCCACCCCCACATCAAATTTTATGTTACGTTTGATGCAAATGACTCTTGACAATTACAGACAGTTGAAAGCAATTGTACTAGAAACTAACATTTAGAAAAGCAAAAAATAAGAAGCTAGATATAAATTTGTTTATTGAGTTGAAAAGCTACCTTCAGAAATCTAAACACACAAACCCTATGGCATGGCCAGAAATCTGACCCAGTACTTCCTTCTGTAAGCACTAAAGTAGTGAGAAGAATGGATTTGATTATAGCAAGGATTAAATGCTGGAAATTATTTGCTCTTGTCATCACCTCTTGTAAATTGGGCTCAGGATGGTTTTCTGTAGCTAGCCATACTTTAATATTACTGTACAGTATTTAGCTAAGATGAGTTTGGAAAGAAACTTGCCATCTAATAATAAATACTGATCACAAGATAATTGTATTAATATTTTATGTGCAGTAATTGCCTAATTGAGATCCTGACTGGTGTATGTTAACTGAAGAAAGAACATGGAAGTACATGCATGAAGAAAGTGATGCAAATTAGTGGTTGTCACTTCTACTTTGTGCTCTTGATTTCATTTAGTAGATATTTTCATATGTACACTAACTTTTTCTAAACTTGGTACATACAAATAGCTCCTATGATTAGCTTAAATGCATGCAGAAAATACATTTATTTTGGAGCCGAAGACAAGTAGAAAATCTTCTCAGTTAAAACCTTGTTAAACAGGGGTTATTGGATGATCTTTTAAGATTTTGAGATGATTCCACTGGGACTCAGCAGATATATAAATGGTAAACATTGGACCCTAAGCTGTACTAGTTAGTGTTTCCACACAATAGACATTGTCAGGTTGGAGGGGTGAGCATATTACCCTTTTGCACAGTTGGATCTGTTTCAGTTCCAAATTCTTCTTGTGTTACACTCATCCACATGAGGACAGTTGAGAAGAAAATTGGAGTTAAAATCACTATTCTTCCTAGTAGTTTTTTGTGGTTTTTCACTTCAGCTTCATTTTGACACACAGACCACATCTAATTCCTCACCAGGACTTGTCCAATTACAGTAATCTTAAAAGCAAATATCAGTATAGGCACCTGAGCTTCACAAGAATTCAAACAGGCTTCGTTATTATGTTCTTCATTGTAAGTCTGTGTCATGTAGTATCATTCTTGCTGGGGAAATATAGTATGCAACAAAACAAATAGTACTGAAATTACAGACATGCTGTGAAGATCTAGATATGTCATTGCAAGGTGATGATGGCAACACGTATCTTAACTGCATTGGCAAAGGATGTATTCAAAATGTGGACCCTCACATCTCATGTGTTGTTCATAATGGTCCTGTAGGTTGTCGGAAGAGTTGTTGAACATAGGTTGTTGCAAGGACACAAAAGATGACTGTATATCCTCTTATAATTCAAGAACGTTCCCAGTTGGATCATCTGAGTGGAGAATGGATTCATTCAGCTTGTCCCATATGTTGGCATCTGGGGGTGTGGGATCAGGGAAGTTGTTGCAGTGGCAGGTTTCTTGGTGACATGATGTCTGGTATGTCTGATGTTCAAAGCATGTTTGTAATTTCAGTACTGTTTGTTTTTTTGCATTCTGTATTTTGATGAATAGCCTGCAACGTATGTACTTACAGAGCTTTGAGTTGGAACTTATCATAATTTAAAGTGGGGCATGAATTTATATATAATTTATTTTTATATCTATAGAGATTTTTTTGGAGTTCACGCATAAATTAGATGCAACTATGAATTCTCTACTACTTCTGTTTGCACACGCACAAAGTTACGACTGAAGGCATTGTATTAGTAGGATGCTCACATTGATATGATTGTAGATATGGTATGATCAACCTGCACGCAAAACTAGTTTGACTGAAATGCCACTACTTATTGGTAAAGTCATAAAAAAAGTAGACTATATCATCTCATAAAAGCATTTATAATAACTCTATCAAATTTTATATATTTTTCTTCCTACTGCAGATTATGATTTGTTCCGTTTGTATATATCTGGCTTCTGTTTTTAACTGCATGTTTTTGAGCAATATACTATAATGCATGCTATAGAAATTAAGATATTCTTATTCTTGATGTAAAGTTTTTCATCAGGAGAAAACAGAAAACAGAAACACGACGCACCAATGGTTGCTAAGAGAAAGCAACAAAGAACTTAAAACGGCACCCTGAGATGTAATGGGACACCTTTTTAGCTCCATGGTAGGGACAACGAATGGCAGCAGTAAAGCATCACTTTCTGATGGTTCCGTTTTCTGTTTTCTCCTGATGAAGAAAAGCAAGGTACCTTTCGAAATGCGCGTTGAATGTGTTTTACAGTTTATTACATGGCATAACCCCAAAAACTTTACATCATGAATAGTTACATGGGCCGTGAAAAATCTAAATGATAACATAAGATATTCTTATCAAAAAAATGTAGTTATTGTCAGTGTCATATTGTTAATTTGCTCCATAGTCATCATAAAGTGACAAAGCTATATTTAAGCATTAACGGTTCTCTGGTATATTACCCTAATTTAAAAGGAATAATGTTCATTTAGAATTATTTGTAACAGGGAACATTCTTTCTTTCTTTCTTTCTTTCTTTCTTTCTTTCTTTCCAGACAAAAACAACCGGGTCACCTAAGGTTTTAATCAGCAATACATTTTATTAGATTGTTGGATATTTTAGATTGTTTTAGAAATTTTAAATGTTAATATGTTACTAAATATGGAATTTAATTCTGAAAACTGGTTTTAACATAACAAAGTAATTCCAAACCAGAAACCCCATGGTATTTAACGCCCTTGAAAGGGCCTTGGCCTGCCCAGCGACTGCTGCTCAGCCCGAAGGCCTGCAGTTTACGACGGGTCGTATGTTCAGCACGACGCATCCTCTCGGCCGTTATTCTGGGCTTTCGAGACCGGGGCCGCCATCTCACCGTCAGATAGCTACTCAATTCTAATCACGTAGGCTGAGTGGACCTCGAACCAGCCCTCAGGTCGAGAGAAAAATCCCTGACCTGGCCAGGAATCGAACCCGGGGCCTCCGGGCGAGAGGCAGGCATGCTACCCCTACACCACGGGGCCGGCTAACAAAGTAATTAGTGCTGATAAAACAAACCCCATGGCACTACAGCCCTGAAGGGCCTTGACTTAATAAGCGACCACTGCTCAGCCTGAAGGCCTGCAGATTATGAGGTGTCATGTGGTCAGCACGACAAATCCTCTCAGCTGTTATTCTTGGCTTTCTAGACCGGGAGTGCTGATATAGGCTGTGTTTTTATTCCCTTATCAAATAGTTGGTTTATTTATTGGGAAATAAATATTCAAGCAAGCATCAGCACGTAACCGTGGGAATTATGAAAGGACTACAATATGTAAGAACTATTCATGAACTACTTTTTGTATTGTGAATGTTCCACCTTCCACTCTCATCTCAATGTGTACTGATTACTGCTTATTGGAGTTGGTGTGAAGAGAGATTGCCATCGTGGCCTTACTGTCTTCCTCCGTCACCCTACAGCTCATTATATTTATTTTTAGTGCACCTAGAAGTTAGATGTTAGCACACCGGTGTACTGTATTCTTCCATTTCTGAGTAGAAATATTTAGTTTTATACTGGTACTGATGTTGTATATAGGCTTGTGGCATTTATAACTTTCTTTTTATTTTATGAAACAGGAGCATCATAATTATGTGAAAATTTTAGACTGGCTGTTGACAGATTTTTTTTTTTTTTTCTTTTTCTTTTATTAAGACATTTTAAAATTTAGGGTGCAGGAAAAATGTCATCCAGCAATCACAGGCCATGATAAAGGAGATCAGTACAATTAAAATGAGGTGGTGTTGATGGTTGTGGTTATTGTTTTAAGAGGAAGTACAATTGGGCAACCATCCTCTATTAACATTAATCAAGTAGACTGATAACTCAAAGACTGTGGATGTCACAGGAGGACGGATCAACGGGGGAAAACCTGAGAGATCAATCCAGATGAGCCTGGGCAGACCCACAACAATCTTTCACGCTAAAATGATAGCTATCAGAACATGTCTTGAAGAAAATCTGAAAATGAATTATAGGAATAAGAACATTTTCATTTTTACAGACAGCCAAGTGGCCATTAAGGCACTAGCAGCAGTCCGGATAATATCCAGAATTGTCTGGTATTGCCACTCACTTCTCCTGAAGCTCTCCAAGTACAACATTGTCAAAATAATATGGGTACCAGGGCATACAGGTATAGAAGGAAATGAAAAGGCAGATAAACTGGCCAGGAAAGGGGCAGAAACACATTTTGTAGGCCCAGAACCTGTATGCGGGATTTCCTATGGACAAGCCTGATGCTACATAGGAAAATGGGTACAAAAGAAACAAAATAATGGAAAACTGGAAAAATACTACAGGATGCAGGCTTGCAAAGGAACTGATAAAAGGACCAAACAAGAAGCATACTAAAGAACTGTTGAAACTCAGCAGAGAAAAATATAAGATGGGTAGTTGGACTTTTGACAGGACACTGCCATCTGAAAACACACCTACATAGAATTGGAGTAATAAGAGACAACATATGTAGGAAATGCAATGAAGCAGAGGAATCAGCTGAAAACATACTTTTCGAATGTGAGGCACTGGGTAGAATCAGACTCTCCACTCTAGGAATACCAGGTGAAGAGAGAGAAAAAATCCAAGAAAACCCAATAAGAACAACCTGCAGCTTTGTGAAGGAAGCAGGTATATCTAGGTGGGAATGAAGGAAAAACATGGTAGCAAAAGATCTTAGAGGTCGACGCTAATTAGGAACTAATATTTAGAGGCCCCATGAAGAAAAGAAGAAGAACATTAATCAAAAGAAAAAAATCAAAGGGGCCTGACACTTCGAAAAATTAAGATATTAGCCAAAAAAAAGGACAAGGGCCATAATGGACCTGAAAATAAAAGACCCCCTAGACCTCGCAACCTAATACCATCAGGGTCGAGAAAGAACAAAAGTTGACCAACGGAGGTTGGATAGGATAGATTAAAGTGAAGAGCCTGGCACAAGTGAGTGGAAGCAGTACCAGGACTCGGCTAAGGACCTCATGGTCGCCAACCCACACTCCCGTATTAAGAGCCCCTGGGGCCCCCTTTTATTCACCTCTTACAACAATCAGGGAATACTGTGGATATTCTACTGCCCCCACCCACAGGGGCAATAAAGATGAGAATAGGAACCAACACTCTAATTTGCATTTTTCAAAGAGTCAACATGGTTATGTTGCTAAACCCACTTTTACTATGTCCAGGGGTAATGAAATGCCAAGGTCCATCAAGAACTGATGTAAAACCTTTTTGTGAATACAATAATTCCTTAGTCCTCTCGTTGTTCAGAAGTGAAACTGAAATCAAGAACAACAACCATGGAGACTCCCATCCGACAAATTATGGTTGCCAAACTATATTACCTTACTTTTCCACAGTTGACTCTGGATGAAAATTTTCAAGTTAAGCGGGTTTATTACTACCTTTGTTTGAATTGGCCGGGAGTAACTACGACACTTGTCCTGATTCCCTTTATTATGGACTGTGATTATTGGAGAACATTCTTGCTACACTCTATAGATTCATGTGGAATTTTACCAGTTTCAGCTCTGTGTACTTCTGTAATCAGAAGCTGAGGAAAGCTTGTGCAATATATTACATGTTTGAATTATTCAATATAGGGCCTCGACGGATGAGTGAACGTGATTTGCCTTCAAGGATTCTCAGTGAACAGAATCATACTGGGGATTCGAGAAGAAATTTGGCTGCCCATGCTCCAATACAGAGCTCCAAGTCTGTTCCCTCACTGAATAGTAAGTAAAATATTTCTTGAAAATGAAATCTGACCTTTTGTCCAAAACCTATTTATTACATGAAATAGCAGCTGAATACCTATATACATAAATTATCATTATAGACTGTTATGCCTTTCAGCGTTCAGTCTGCAAGCCTCTGTGAATTTACTAAACGTCACCACAATCCTCTATTTGCAGCTAGTGCTGTGGCCTCTTATCTTTAAATCATTAGAAAACAAGTCTAACTATCGTCGTCTTGGTCTCCCTCTACTTCTCTTACCCTCCATAACAGAGTCCATTATTCTCCTAGGTAACCTATCCTCCTCCATTCGCCTCACATGACCCCACCACCGAAGCTGGTTTATGCGTACAGCTTCATCTATCGAGTTCATTCCTAAATTAGCCTTTATCTACTCATTCCGAGTTCCCTCCTGCCATTATTCCCACCTGCTTTACCAGCAATCATTCTCTCTACTTTCATGTCTGTTACTTCTAACTTATGAATAAGTTATCCTGAGTCCACCCAGCTTTCGCTCCGTAAAGCAAAGTTGGTCTGAAAACAGACCGATGTAAAGATAGTTTCGTCTGGGAGCTGACTTCCTTCTTACAGAATACTGTTGATCACAACTGCGAGCTCACTGCATGAACTTTACGACAACTTGATTCAATCTCACTTACTATATTACCATCCTGGGAGAACACAAAACCTAAATACTTGAACTTATCGACCTGTTCTAGCTTTGTATCACCAATCTGACATTCAGTTCTGTTGAATTTCTTACCTACTGACATCAATTTAGTCTTCGAAAGGCTAATTTTCATACCATACTCATTGCACCTATTTTCAAGTTCCAAGATATTAGACTGCAGGCTTTCGGCACAATCTGCCATTAAGATCAAGTCGTCAGCATAGGCCAGACTGCTTACTAAATTTCCATCTAACTGAATCCCTCGCTGCCATTTTATACCTTTCAGCAGATGATCCATTAAACTACGAACAGCAAAGGTGAAAGATTACAGCGTTGTCTAACCCCTGTAAGTACCCTGAACCAAGAACTCATTCCACCATCAATTCTCACTGAAGCAGCTGAATTTGTTTAAATATTCAAAAAATAACTTAATTAGGCTAAGTTCTTTTGCTATACAGTCAATATGGAAAAGCCCATATTTAAAATTCTTGTATTGCAAGATAATAATTATTGCACAACAGTTTTTAACAACTATCACACAAGAATTGATATAAAAGTTCAAGATATATCTTTTGTGGAAATGTATAGTTTTTGGAGATAAATTGTGTACACATCATGTCGACCTGTAATTGAAAGGTGTTTTAACATTATTGCTGCATCAGGCATTCAGAACTGTCATTTTTATTTTTATGTTCTATACAGACCTAAGGGCTAGGCATTGACTTCTTCCACTTCTATTTTGGAGTTGGTAATTAGATGAAGTTTAGAAATTAGTACAGAACATTAATTATATATATCATTTAAAAGAATATAGGAAATTTCTCTTCTCTCTGTATGTAATAACAATTATTAGTTTGTTGTACTTTGGTATCTTTGTAGAAATGCCACAGTCCCAGATTTCTTTTAATGTCAAAATTTGTAATTTGTCTAAAATAAAAGCTTCATAGAATAAAAATTTTAGATATTCAAGATATGTTTTAAATTGTGATTTTCTTCCTTGAAAATAGCCTTCATCTCACCATTCTCATATACTTCTATAAATTTGACCTTGAGGCCAGTAGGTTCATTACCTTGTTGATATGACTTAAATCTTTGTTTTAGGTGGTAACAATGATCTAGTTCATGGCCCAGTATCACCTACTGCTGTGATGAATTCCAGTAATAAGCAGCATGAAGTGTTCAATCCAGGCTACAGTCGTACCTCATCTACTAATAGCATCCCACAGAAGACCTATGAAGGACAGCAACCCAGCACTAATGGCGCAGGACTTCGATCTAAGTAAGTGCTTGTCATCTGAAAACATAACCACTGTTTTATAGGCACTAGAACATAATAGACTGAAGGAAGTCTGTGTCACTAATTCAGAATGACTAGAGGCTTTAATATACAGTTGAACCTGGATAAGTACAAAACCCCCATTACTGCAGCTAATCGTGAGATATTGGCATTTTTGCACCAAACGACCTCTGCTTGTGAGACTGTCAAACGTTTTTAACTGAAACTGGTTTTTCTCCATCATCATCATTTTCCCTTATCCAGTTTGGGGCATTTATGGTTCTTCTCCACCTCCCCCTGTCCGTCCACTGTTCTTCTTCTGTAGCCTATTTCTGTTCCATGGTCTTGCTCAAGTCTACCCAGCTTATGGTACGTTCTTTTCCCCTCAACTTAGCCTCCATCATTTGTCTTGGTATCCTTCTCTCCTCCATTCTCTTTACATATCCAGATCATCTTAGTCTGTTGTTGTTGTATCATATGACTAGCCCGGATTCCAATCCATCAGCTTTCTTGCATTCCAGTATAGTTGAGTGAGATTTCCTGAAGTTCTGGCTGTCACATCAAGTTTGTTGCAATGTAGCAGGTGTTCCTTATCCATTTTCCTTCCAGGGTCATGGCAGAGTGTGAATTTTTTGGATTACAGGATGTTGTTTCGTTTCAGATGAGCTGCAAGACAGTCACGGCCATTGTTAAGTCTGAAAAAGGCTACAGCTTCTTTTCTTGGTTTTATTTTATACTGATCCCATTTAGCATCAAAGTTGTAGTGCATGGGAAATTTATTTTATGTCTGCATCAAAATTTGTTTTGTTTTGGCCTACTGGAAAGTGGAGTGAGAAGAGAGATGAATGTATTCCTGCCCCAGTTCAGTCTTCCTTGTCCTGTGAGCCACCTGTATATATTTTTAGCCATTGATTAGATGGATATCTTTCTTCTATTGTGCATAGGACCAGCTGTTTTAGATCATATTGTGAACAGTCTTTCTTGCAGGCTTCTTAAAGCAAAGTAAGGTCTGCAGTCACTTGCATATATTCAATGGGGTTGATTAACATACAAAAGTGGTTCAAGTTTTATTTGCAGATTGCTCTTATTAATATTTTCTTTGGCGAGAGACAAAGGATCTTTTTGGGTTTTAAGATTGGGGCTAGTGACTGGTTTCTTGGGCCAGGTCATTTGGGGTAGTCTTTGTAAGCTGAGAATGCATTGGCTGTTTGTTGTTTCATCTCTTCTTCTATTGGTAAGTTGTGGGTATATATAACTGTAAGGCAGTTACAGGTGTGGTTTTTATTGTGCCTGTTCTGATTCGTAGGACATTATTCTGACACCCTCTCAAGGCGATCAAAGTTTGATTGGGGTGCTGTAGTAAGTACTGCACTGCCATATTTATAATGGCTATGCAAGTGTTGTAGGTTCTGTTGAGTGTGTCTTGAGTGCTCCCCCAAGTAGCTCCTGCTAGTCTCTTCAACAATTTCATCTGTTTGTTTACTTTCTCCTTCACATGTTGTATGTATTTGGTCCATTCAGCTTCTTGTCCATGATGATATCTAGGTACTTGGTGCTTTCACTTTTTGGAAGTTCCTGATCACTGAATTTTAGACTGAAAGTAGGATTGTGATATCTCAGAGAGAAAAACTGATATATTGTTTTAGTAGTATTGATTTCCATAGTGTTATTTTCAGTCCAGTTTTTAAGCTTTTTAAGTGCCTGGTTCATTCTGTGTTCAAGAAGCATTTGCTGATTTGGGCTGTTAAGAGTTGTGGTCCAAATGATAACATCATCTGCAAACATGCTGATATTCACATCACTTACTTCCTTTATTGTTGTTGGAAGATCATTGATGTACACATTGAAGTTAGTTAATATAGGTAATTCAGAGTACGAATGTTCGGCTGGTGGGTACGATTGATATCATTCTAATGAACTTACCATATTTATAGGGAATAATAATTCAGTTTGATTTGAAATCATACTTTCTCAGATAATGAAAATAAAAAAGATAATACCAATAAATGAAATAGTCGATCCTAATCTTGAGACAACATAGGTCATACTCATGGTAATGATTTTTTTCAAACATTTAGAGTTTTGCAATGTTAAAGTTTATATTTATAATTGTATTTTTAATCCCTTTATGTTTTTTTGTTGTGCTTGATACAGCTCCTTATGGGAGACCTAGTTTTGATTGCTTGCACCCTGAACATTGATCATTCTGTGGGAAAGAAATCTTGAAAACCACTTTAACATGCATCCATTTACTTTGAATCTGATAAGCTTCCTTAACAGCATGTTTCACCATACAGTATCATAGGCTACTTTAAAATCAATGAAAACTGCATGAACACTTTCCCTTCTGTTAAAGGCTTCCTTCACAGCTTGTGTAAATCTCATTATTTGATGGGAGGTGGATCTCTTTTGTCTGAACCCTGCTTGTTCTTCTGATAGGAGAGATTTTGTTTCCAAGTACCAGTTGAGTCTGTTTGTAATCATCCTTTCTAGAATTTTTAATAGAATGGAGTTAAGTGCTATACGTCAGTACGAGGGGACTTGGTTTTTTGGTTTGCCCAGTTTTAGAATTGGAATGATAGTTGCTTTTGTCCAGTCGTTTGGTAGGTTTTCATTTGATGTCCAAAATTTGTTGAATATGTGCAGCAGTATGTTAAGAGCAGATGGTCCAAGGTTTTTTATGAATTTTGGGAATATCTCATCTGGTCCTGGTTGTTTTCTGACTTGTGTGTTCTTTATTGCTAACATTAACTCTTCTATTGAAAATTCATTGTTAAAGATGTCTTTTGCATTATTATTCATGAATTTTTTCACGATTTGTTTGAGGGTCTTGTCTTCTTTCTTTATCTGTCTTGATAACCTATTTGAAGTGTAATGTTTACAGAAGTGGTTTGCTATTTTGTGACAATCTATAATTTCCTTATCATTTATCATAATGGGATTCAAAGGAGTGACTACATGTTTATTGTTCAGAGAATTGATAAGTTTGTGGGCTTTATTGCTGTCTGTCCTATAGTCAACTGTTGTTAAGATGTATTCTAAGATTCCCTTTTTGATATTGTTATGGCTTGTTTTAATTTTGTTGTTGCTTGTCGCCATTTCCGTACATCATTTTGATCCTGAGTAAGTTCAGCTGTTCTTCTTGCTTTATCTCTGTCGGACTTAAGATTGTTCAATTCATCTGACCAAAAAGGTTTATATTTTGTTTGAGTACCTCTAGCTATGCACAGTTTGGCTATGTCTTTTATGGCTGTAGTGAATTTATTCAGGATGATGTTAGGAGGTGCATCAAAATCAATTTCCGACATTTTAGTTTCCAGGTTGTTTCTGAAAGTTTCCCAGTCTGCCTTCTTGAAGTTCCTCCAGATCTTCTGGTCTGCACATTGAGCAGGTTCACTGTATGATGTAACAGTAAGGAGGGACATTCTATGTCCACTACCTGGATCTTCAAGTACTGATTGATGCTGTGGTTTGCAAGATCTGTTGACACTAATATGAGGTCTGGGTTAGTTGTGGAGCCAGAGTGGTAATGAATGTTGCTGGATCTTTGTTATTGTATAGTAGTTCTAAAGAGCTGCTCTCTATAAGGTCTTTTATAGCTTTCCCAGGTGTATTTGTGTAGTTGTAGCCCAGACTGGAGAAGCTGCATTGAAGTCCCCTATAATAGTAGCTGTTTTGATTTTTAAAAGGTGGAGATTCAGATTTTTATTGTTTGGAGGGCTGTAAACACAAAAGATTGTTGTTTTCATGTTGTTGATCCGTATGACAAGTTCGATAATTTCAGATGTATCTGTTGAGTTCAATTCTTTTACAATTCTGAATTTTGACATGATATTGTTCTTCACTGCTACAAATATTCCACTAGCTTCTTGTCTTGTTTTGAAGAGAGTGTAGATGGTATACCCTTGGATCTTTAAATATTGTATGTTTTCAGGTGTAATATTGGCTTCATTTTTGAGAAGGATATCTATATCTCTATCATGATTTTCTTTGCTTCCAATAGTTTTTGTTGAAAGACCACCTGAATTCCATTGCAGTATTCTTATTTTTTGTTGTTTTGCTCTGGAAAGAGCAGTTTTATTGATTTGCATTTGTTTGCTCATGTTTCAATATTCTGGAACTTTTTTGCCAAATCGTTTAACACCACCCAGGGGACATGTACAGCTTAAGGTATGCTGCGGATGTGAGTAACGTCATCCCCCTTCTCAACTCTGTCATTCTACTTTACTGCTCCGATTTCCTTTCTAACATCTTCATTCCTTTTCTCATCTTTGCTATCACATTTCTTAGAAATTTCATGTCACTGGCTCAAATTTTACTAATGCTGGTGGTGATGGTGGTGATTACCATTTTAAGAAGAAGTATAACTGGGCAACCATCCTCTATTAACACTAATGGGAGGAAAAAAAATAGAGGGGATCCGAAACTTCGAAAGATGAAGGTATTGGTCAAAGAAAGGCAAGGGCCATGATGGGCATGGAAATGAAAGACATCCTAGGCCTCACAACCTAAACCGTGAATGGCTCATTAAATCAGTTATGGTTCCTTAGATCATACCACTTTACTTGGATAACTGTGGTAATTCTAGAGCTAATACATGCAAACAGAGTCCCGACCAGAAGGGACGCTTTTATTAGATCAAAATCAATCGGTTGGCTCGTCCGGTCCATTTGCCTTGATGAATCTGAATAACTTTGGGCTGATCGCACGGTCCTCATCCCGGCAACGCATCTTTCAAATGCTTATCAACTGTTGATGGTAGGTTCTGCACCTGCCATGGTTGTAACGGGGAATCAGGGTTCAATTCCGGAGGGGGAGCCTGAGAAACGGCTACCACATCCAAGGAAAGCAGCAGGCGCGCATTTTACCCACTCCCGGCGCGGGGAGGTAGTGATGAAAAATAACGATACAGGACTCATCCGAGGTTCCGTAATCTGAATGATGAGTACAGTTTAAATCCTTTAACAAGTATCCATTGGAGGGCAAGTTTGGTGCCAGCAGCCCCGTTAATTCCAGCTCCAATAGCATATATTAAAGTTGTTGCAGTTAAAAAACTCGTAGTTGGATTTGTGTCATACGCTGTCAGTTCATCGCTCGTTGGTGTCTAACTGGCATGTTCATGGGACGTCCTGCCGGTGGTGGTGAGTCGAAAGCGCGCAGCCGCCGTGGTTAATCCGCATGCGGTTCCTGCGTGCCGTAGGCGGACCTCGATGATATCCTACTGCGGTGCTCTTCATCGAGTGTCGAGGTGGGCTGGCACGTTTACTTTGAACAAATTAGAGTGCTCAAAGCAGGCCGGCTGTGCCTGAATACTGTGTGGATGGAATAATGGAATAGGAACTCGGTTCTATTTTGTTGGTTTTCGGAACCCGAGGTAATGATTAATAGGAACAGGCGGGGGCATTCGTATTGCAACGTTAGAGGTGAAATTCTTGGATCGTCGCAAGACGGACCAAAGCGAAAGCATTTGCCAAGTATGTTTTCATTAATCAAGAATGAAAGTTAGAGGTTTGAAGGCGAAGTGCAAAACGGATCAGAATTCTACCAACAGGTAAGAACACTTTTAAGGGATGACATGTTTCCAAAACCGGCCAAACTGATCATTGTTTAACAGCTATTTCATACCGATATTGATTGACCTATGGTATTGAAGCGTGCACCCTCACAAAAAGAGATTCATCAAGACTGCAAGAATCAGAGATGAAATTTCTTAGATCTGCCATCCAGAAGACCAAGATGGTCAAATTAAGAGATGAGGAGGTGAGGAAAGAAGCTGGAATAAAGACATCCCTATTAGACAGAATCGGCACAACCAGACTACGGTGGTATGGGCATGTGATGAGGATGGAGCCAGAATAAATTTGGAAAGACAGGTGGAGGGGAAAAACCTGCAGGAAGACCTAAAACCTGATGGATGGGCATGATCAAGGTTGATCTATTTGCCAGAGGATGGACAGTGGATGATGTTCTCCATGACAAGTTGTGTATGGACAGGAAGAAGTGGAAGAGGCTCATTAACATACCTGGGGAACCTGGAACTGAACAATGATGATGATGATGATGAAAGATTCCAGAATGTCAGCTTTTTGCAAAATTGGTAAATTATGAGTTGATGTTAATGAAAGATGAACAGTACTTGAGTTACAAGCCAAAACAGGCATCCTTGTCCATGACAACACCAGACCGCATGCAGCAGACGCTGTATGGAGGCAACTTTAGCACTAGGGGTGGGAAGTACTGGAACACCCACCATTCTCACAGGACCTGTCTCCACTTGATTTTGACCTAATTTCCAAAGTGAAAGAACCATTGCATGGGAAACAGTTTAGGACACAAGAGGATATTGCCAATGCTGTGAAACTTGAGGTTGCAAAATTCACACATGGTGAGGTGACATCATTGGCAATGTGTTGTGCACAATCTAGGAGACTACAGTACGTGAACCTTTTCGTAATATCTGAGCTCCCTCGTGCTGCATCGGTAGACCTCGGTTATCTTCGAGATTCGTATTGGCAACCTTTGACACACAAACTATGAATCGCTGTGAGACATCTGGTGTACACTTTATGTACTAGTACTGTTGTTCACACAGCAAAGCCAAACTATAGAATTCATGCTAGGAACAAGATTCGCATCAAGAAATGTTGTATAATGTTATATAATGTGTGTGTGACACAGTTGTTGGCTTAAGATAAGAAAGGTTTAGAAAATTCCTGTCGTTCGAACATACTATCGATTCAATTCAGATTTAATTTCCATTCAGTTGGCAGTATAACTGGAACTGGGAGAGCTTCCTCGTTACTCCTCACCCTCGTGAAACCTCGTATCAAGGAAAGGTTTGTGTACTGTAATTCTAGTGTTTACTATAAAGGTTACTGTACCCTCTGAGAAGAGTAGTGCAAGGATTTTATTGCTGACTATCTCCTTTCTTTGTATCCTACACCTGGTAAACCTACTTGGCATTATTCATATGTTCCACAGCACCTTATACTCCCCACTCTCATCTGTATATTTTCATTTGTTCGATAGATCCTGCATTTGTGCGAAAAAGATAGTTGCCATGATTGATGCCCCAACCCTTGTAACAAGAATTTTTTGAATGTTTATTAGACGATAATGTATGTTTGTTAATAAAGTTGCACCTAGATAAGTGAGATACGTATCTAAGTCAATAGATAATCAACAAGCATGTTATGCTTCCATGGTCACTTGTCGATTGTAGATCACAGCAGCCCCAATGGATGTGTTCATGGAGTCATGGAGTAGCTTCTACTGTCATCTCCATGCAATATTTGCAACTACTAGGAGAGCTGCAAAGGAAATAAACTACGTGAGTGAGCATTTTCAGTGCTTGACCTCATGATGTCAGATGTGATTGCAGCTGACCCTTTTGGGGTGAATTGGAAGCGGTATACTAATTTAGATAAATGAAATGTTAAGAGAAAAAACCAGCAATAATAATAGTGAGTTTGAGATGGAATACAAGGGACAGATGAACAATCTAATGATGAAAGTGTCACTTGTGATGAATGTGTGCAAATTTTACTGTATTTTGGTAGGTGAAAAGAAGTACGATGATTGGAAACCTAAAGAACACACGTTTTTGTAATAATTTCAGGCCTAAGATGAATTTGCCATACAGAGCCTATTGACTTTTTCTTTTACAATGAGTTGCTTAGTGCAGTTGTTAGATGTAAACCCTGTGCATTGTATATTAACTGGAAACTTACTCATTTTGGAGAGTATGTCAGTTTTTAGGTATAGAAATAAATATTACTAGTACATATCAATTTTGTGTTAGATAATAATATGTAGAACCGTAACATTTTATGAACTTGCTTGTTCGCCCCAAAACTTACATCCTGGCTGCAGAAATTTCTCAGATCCATAAGTCCGCAAAAGGGTTAAGCCAGACCAAATGTACCATATCTTTAGATCCCACTTAATCAGTTTGACTGTATGTGCATAATTTCAATTTATTTCATTGTAATGAATGAGTAAAATGGCATCATGTTGGACCTCAAATTTTTGCAAATTAATAAACCACTTGAAGAAACCTCTTGAACCTCTTAAAAATTTGAATAGTGGTATGTTGTAATGTTATCATAAAATGTTATCAAAAAGTGTTTCTCTCTGTTTTTATTTAAAGGTCCAGCCAAAATTTAAATGATCCACGAAGTCCCACTTCTACATTACCACCGACGGGTCTTGGATCCCGGCAGTCATCCAATCCAAGTCTTCATCATTCGCCTCATCCACACCAACACCCTCCCCAGAATCAACATGTGATGAATCAGCACCAACATAATCCACAGATGAACCAGCATGCAATGAGTCCGCAGCAATACCCCTCTCAGATTAATCAACACCTCGCTCAGAATCATCACATGAATCCACATCCACCACAAACTCTGCATTTAAATCAGCATCCATCACAAAATCAGCATTTGAACCAGCATCATCCACAGCATCCGCAACATATGTTGAACCAGTATTCTCCTCCGGGCCAACATAATCAGCAGGATGGTGAACGCTTCTATCAGAACCTGAGCATCTATCGTAATCAAGAGGTCCACAATGGATACCCTCCTCCCAGTCCTAACAGAGGGAAACTGCCTAGTCCACAAGCTCATGATGACAAGTAAGTATTATATTTGAAATTGCTGATAAAGATAGGCTAATAATGGAAATTAAACAGTCACATAGTAAATTACAATTATTCAGGGACATATCCAGAAAATATTTTTGGTTGTGGGAGAGGGGATGAATGTAAGTATGGACTATCACATTTAGGGACAGCTGATTTATTATATTATGACATACACAAGTCACATGGTTTAGATGAATTCAGTGTTTATATTATATAAAGCACTTGAAAAAAATAACAGAACAGTAGATGTACAGAGTCCTTTAAAAATAAAATTGGGTAGAAAATCAAATTCCCAAGGAAAAATGAGGAGTGTTTGTTTCACTCTTTAAGAAGGAAGACAAGAAAAATATGTACCAACTAAAGGACAGTTCTCTGTTCTCTTATGATTTGAAAATATATGAGTCCATTCTTGAAAGCAAAGTAGAACCCTAACTAGAAGAAAATCAGCATGGATTTGACCAGTCAGATCAACTGTTGACCTTATTTTTGCTATCTGAAATATCTTTGAGAAGTTGCCATTGTCAGATGACCACTCGTAAACAAGTATGCAACACACTTCTAAGGGTGTCTCTTCAGATGGCTGAAGAGGCCATTCCTTGGGCTATATTCTTCCACAGTACTGGGTAAAGAATAAGACAGTAACTGCTGTATTTTCTTGATATTGGGAAGGCATATTAATATTCCCTATGAGAATCTACATCTATATCAATGCATATTAACCCAAGAACTGTGGACCGTCTGTTTGACAGATGGTGTGACCGTTTCTCAACTGCTATCATCTGTCGGGAAAATCGTCGAAGTTTGTAAGCATCTCAAAAGATGGCAGGAGTAGAATGTTTAGCTGCTAGATGAAAGGTTTAGCTTTCTTTTGAAACTATTTGTGAATCACCAATAGCATTTGTTTGGAAGGCAGACACTATTTTATCTTTACACTTCAAGTTATCACTTAAGAAACATGGCATCTGTTTACGTCGACAATAATGAAATTGAAAGACTTATTTATGATGATACAGATAGTGATGATGATTATTGTGGGAGGATAATATGGAGAGTTCATCAGATGATGAAATTGAAAATGAAATTGTGAGTGGGCCGATGACCTTCGATGTTAGGCCCCTTAAAACAACAAGCAGCAAGAAATTGTGAGTGCAGTGGGTAGATTATCCACAGGGTGTCCCAAAATCCAGTGATGGGAATGTTGGTGAGCTTCCAGGTTCTACAACGGATTTTCATACAACTTGTAATGTAAGTATTGAAGGTGTGAGTGTGAATTGGTGTGACATAGAACCTCCAGAATATGAATTCCCCAGAAAAAGTGTCTCGTTTACCATTCACCCAGGACCCAGAAATATGCCTCCCTGTAATGCAGCCCCAATCTTGTACTTCTTTCTGTTTTTGGCCCTTGGTTTCTGGAGATTATTAGTGCAAGAGACTAATCGCTATGCCAGACAACACATTCATAAGTTAGATGTTCTACAGAAGCACAGTCGATTTCATCTATGGTGAGATGGTGGTATTGGGATGACAGATTTTAAACATTTTATTGGTCTAGTCATAAATATGGGTCTTGTGAAGAAAAAGAACCTGTCAAGTTATTGGTCAGCTCAGTACCTTAGTCAAGACACACCCTTCTTTAGAAAAGTGATGGCAAGGGATACTTTCTTACTAATGAGCAGATTTTTCCCTATTGTAGACAACACATGCAGCAAGAAACCAGGTGACCCGGACTATGACCCCCCCCTCTTCAAAGTTAGGCCAGCCATTGACCACTTCAATTCTTGTTTTAAAAATCATTATGTTCCAGGGAAAACACTTGGATTGATGAGGCATTAGTTGGTACTAAAAACAGAACTCATCTGATTCAGTATCTACCAAACAAGCATCACCACTGGTGAGGAATTAAACTTTCCAAGGTGTGTGAACCAGGTTCCTCATATACAATGCAGTTCAGTGTTTATTCACCTGTAAAGTCTGGAGTGTTCTGCACCAAGTGGTAAAGGATTGGGGTTTGATGTAGTTTTCAGTTTACTGAATAGTATTGAAGTATATTTGGGAAGGGGTTGCATATTGTTGTGGACAACTAGTATACTTCTGTTGACCTGGCATTAGCTCTTTGGGAAAAGAACACTCTTTTCACCAGTACTGTTGGCAGTAATAGAAAAACTCTTCCTCCAGGAATAAACTTTTTAAAATTAGAGCCTGAACAAACTGTAGATAAAAGAAGTGACCCACTGCTGTTCACTGCATGGAGAGAAAAAAAATCTCAGGAAAGGTTATCAGTTCTCTCTACTGCATGCCCAGCTATCAATCACAAGGTGAAACGTAGATCTTCGAAGGGGAGGGAAATTGTTATGCCAGTTATAGTGACAGTGTATACAAAGGGGATGAGCAGTATTCATGTGTCTGATCAGAAAATTCATCACATGTCAGCTGAACAAGCTTGCCATAGTAACTGGTACAAACTTCTTTTTCATATTGTTGACATAGCCATCCTCAATGCCTATATTCTATATACACAGAATACAGATAAAGATAAACTAATATCAAGATATGACTTTATTGTGAACATTGTGGAGTCTCTCTGTGGTGCTGAAGAAGTTCAAAACTTGCCAGCTTCCAGCAGCACCTCTCACACTATAGAGAAATTTACCAGCAATCATCAATGCAGGTGTGTTGTATGGAATTCTCCTGTAAATAAAAGTGAAAAGGTCCAACTATGGCTGCTTTGTATGTGATGCAAGTGTATGTGTGAACTGTTACAAGGACTTGGATCACAACACCAAAAAGAGGAGGGTGTGAAGACACTAGTCCACCAAGCTGGTATTCCTGAAAAATGTTGAGGTGAAACTTTTTTCTTTCTTTCTTTCTTTCTTTCTTTCTTTCCTTCTTTCTTTCTTTCAAAAGGGAACTAATGCCTTAAAATTAATGTTATGGTCTCAGTCATAAGCTTATAATGCAAAACTTACATAAATAATATTTTCAGTCACAGCAACAAATGATTTCAGCCACTTTTAGGCCAGGATTTTTAAACACTTTTGTAATTGTTTACACTTGTTTATATATATTTCACAGTATTGCCCATTATTATTAATTTAATCTTTTTGTTTCTTGCATCAATGTTTAGTGCTGTTTCTATGCTTTAAAATGATATACAATACATGTACAGTATATTATGATTTATTTGTGGGTACAATTTTTTTTAATGTGTCTGTAATCCAGTAACATCACCCTCAGCATTTGAGGTAAAATGCTGCAGCGGTACTAGGGTTAACAAATTTCTGTTTTATTTTTTATTTTATTTTTGCAATCTTTGGGATCATTCCAGACCATGTGTAAGAAATGTCATTGGTTTCCTAAAGACTGGCATTCTGTCAAGTAAGTGTAATTGAAGATGGTTTTCCGTGGTTTCCCATTTTCTTACCAGCCAAATGCTGGGGCTGTACCTTAATTAAGGCCACGACCACTTCCTTTCCACTCCCAGCCCTTTCCTGTCCCATCATCGCCATAAGACATATCTGTGTCTGTGCAACGTAAAGCCAATAGCAAAAAAAAAAAGTAATTTTACTGATTACTTGTTGAAAAAGTAATTGTAATTGAGTAAGATATTTCTTACATAAATGTAATTCAGACCAATTATTTTTATTTTGTACTTCCATCACTCCTCATCAGTACAAAAAAAAAAGGCTCCTGCAAATCAGAGCAAGAAAATGCTCCATAGAATTGCTTTCATTACAGCAACACTTTTAATTTGCTTTCCTCACCTCTCTACACTGTACTACAACTTTTACAGTAATTCTGAATGTTACATGAACATAGCCTTTTAAACATTCTATAGCCAAGTTTCAATGTTGGAAAATATGTGTCAACAAAGCAAATATATTCTGTATTAAGTTTCTAGTTAGGTAAACAGGACATATGCTAGTTCAATAATCCTAAAGTTTGAAGGTTTAAGTCCAGGTGAGTTTGTATTTGCTGAAATCACTCTTCTAGAAGGTATTTCTGATAGTTGATTAACGTTGTTATTCAACTCTAAAATATAAATTAATAATAAAAATGTGACTTTTATTTCTACATATTCAACAAAACATTTTTGAGTTTTACATATGACAGAGTTGCCTATCTTCCTTGGCTGATTGGTCAATACACTGGCTTTTGATTAAGAGGGCCCCAGATTCGATTCCTGGTCAGGCCAGGCATTTTAATTGCTTATGGTTAAAAATTCCTCTGGCACACCACATCACTAGCCTCCACAGAAACAAGCAATAGTGGATATATGTCTGCACAGAGGGTAGGCATCAAGAAAGGCCAATCAACATTGATTGCCAAACCCCAATAGATCGGGATAAAGGGCAGCAACAAGAAAAGGCAGTACAGCCCAAGGCATATGGGTAGACCTGTCCCAAAGTCATTTGTTCCTGATCTTAAATGTGCAACAATATACACATTTAAATAAGTCATTTAAGGCCCATTTTATTTCTTTGGTTTTTACTGTTATGTGAGCTGAAATGTTAAATTTTTAATGGATAATTAATTGATTTTTTTATTTATTCATTCATGAATTTTAGGAACATGAATATCTAGGTTAGCAGTAAACCTCAGCTTAATTTATGTTGACAGTATTTGAACTTGTATATAGATACAGTAAACACCATATGTCTGGCATTGTTTCATTAGCAGGAGCCCATCACATATCCAGAAAAGCCTACGTGGTTCACAATCCTCTCTGCATCGTCCGCCCGATGTGGGTGCACCTAGTGGCAGTCGTGACAGGCCAGCGTCAGCTTACATTCCACAAAAGGATTCATATGGTAGTCCTCAACATAGTCAGGTGAGTGATGGATCTACTGAATTTCTGGCTTTAGAATAGATTTGAAACGTGCTATTATTATCTGTGAATGTTTGATGATTTTCCTGATAGTTGATTTTTTGAATATCCTGTCATTTCCTATCAATATGACCAAAAAGCAACTGAAAGTTATCTTTAGCTTCTTAAGATTGCTTTGATGTATATAACATGTGAATATTTGGGAAGATATCACGATAATGAAATATTAGGAGAATGGTGAGATTTCACCCCCACCCCCCTCATTTTCCTCTCCTTTCATTAGAGAATATATGAGTGAAAAAGGAGTTCCTTTACTATCACTTAAATTTTTATGTTATGGTTTTAGAACACCATATCATTTACCTTACAACTCATAATTTTTTGGTTCTTTAATTTGCTATGAGCACTGGTACAACAAGATTTTAAAACTGTAATATATTGTAGGTGAATTATTAAGCTACTGTAATAAAAATTGAACAGACCCCTATGTAATAAAAAAATATATATATATTTTTTTTTGCTAGGGGCTTTACGTCGCACCGACACAGATAGGTCTTATGGTGACGATGGGATAGGAAAGGCCTAGGAGTTGGAAGGAAGCGGCCATGGCCTTAATTAAAGTACAGCCCCAGCATTTGCCTGGTGTGAAAATGGGAAACCACGGAAAACCATCTTCAGGGCTGCCGATAGTGGGATTCGAACCTACTATCTCCCGGATGCAAGCTCACAGCCGCGTGCCTCTACGCGCACGGCCAACTCGCCTGGTGTAATAAAAATTGAACAGACCCCTATCATTCAAACCCTAGTTAAAAGTAACAGTACCGAACGAGTTGGCCGTGTGGTTACAGTTATGCAGTTGTAAGCTTGCATTCAGAAGATAGTGGGTTTGAACCCCACTGTCAGCATCCCTGAAGATGATTTTCCATGGTTTCCCAATTTCACACCAGGCAAATGTTGGGGCTGTACCTTAATTGAGGCCACAGCTGCTTCCTTCCCACTCCTATCATTTCCTTTTTTTTTTTTTTTTTTTTTCTATTGTCGCCACAAGACTTATCTCTGTCTGTGCAGTGTAAAGCAAATTGTAAAAGAAAAAAAAAAACAAAAAACAATAAATTAAAAGACATATTATAAACTGTGAACAGTTCTGTAGCTGATATGCTGTTTAGAAATCCATGAACCGGTAAGAGCTTTTTGCCCTTCATCATCATTATCAATGTCCCACTCCAGTCGCCCAGGTATGGTTAACAAGCCTCCTCCACTCCTTTCTGTCCTTCCACTTTTCCTGCTCCATTACTTCTGCCACATCCAATCCAGCTTCTCTAATGTCCTTCCCAATCTTGCCCTTTGATGGTGTCAAATTTGTCTGCAATCAAACCTGCAATCTTGATCGATGAACTCTCATGCATAACGATTATGACGAAATATTTACAATGTGAATTGTGAAGGAAATATTTATCCGATCCCCTGATGCATACGATGAGATATGTTGGTGTAATTTCACAGGGTATGGCACCTAGGTCGCAGTCTACACGAGATATCATTCGGCAAGAGGCAAAACTTCAGGAAATGCAAGAAGAAGTGCGCAGACGTGAAATGAGGGGAGGAGTTACATCACCTCAGCATTATCCTGTGCAACCCATTGGTCACTCTAGGCCTCAGGTAAGTTACCGTTTATTATTTTATTAGATATTCTTGTCCTTCCAACATATCAGTGTACAACCAGATTATATAATCTTATATAAATACAAGGTAAGTCAGATAAAATGTTCACCTCAAATTATTTGTAAACCATTGTAGATAACAAGAATTTGTTTACACTTTCAGTACCTAATGTTAGTAACGTGGTCGTAATCAAACTTGCAGTGCTTTTTCCCAAGGTGACGGTATCTGCTGAGATAACAGTACTAACTTTGTATTTTTAAATGGAACTACAATGTTCTGATATGTAGCATTAGAGATATGGGCAATGCAAATTCAGGGTGGTGTGCACCATCTTGGGGTAAATTACTCCGGAAGTAGCTTCTACTAAAGTCCATACTACAGAAATATTTACTCTGGGAGTAATATCGGAGAGCTGAAATTCGATATACTCTTTTAGTTACTACTACAGAAGTAGTGGCCATTATCTGCGGAGTGTTGTGTTTGCGCATTTTGTTTGAAGCTATGAATAAGGTTACGTGTGATAGGAAAAGGGAGGAAAACTTACATAAAGAAGATAAAAACACATCAGTAGAGATAATGAACAACCGTGCAAATGTTATAGAAGTGCAAAAAAGTATGAAGTAAAGATACTGGATAAGGAAAGAAATGCCTGAAAAATAGTTACAGATGAATTTAGTGCTTTGAGCGACAGTAAACGCAGTAAAGAGCAAGTGAAAAATCTAAGGAAAGACTGAAAGTGAAGTCTAAAATTCAGAAAGCCATGGAAACCTGGGAAAGATTTAAAACAGACAACATACGTGGATGATATTTCAAAGATTATCATTGAAATAATGCTCCAATGTTTCATTATAGACACTATGCTCAAAGTTCACTAGAATGGTACTGTTGCTCCAAATTCATGCAACATGCATACAACCAGGCATTTGGCAAACTAATGTTTATAATACCATATTAGTAATTGAATAACAAGTTATCTGCCTGTTAATGGAGAAATACCCCTTGCTGCGATTTGTAGAAAGTTCACCAGTGTTACCAGGAGGGCACAAAATAAGAATATATATTCAGTCAGTTGTACTCGTGATGTGTGGAAAACTTACGAACGTGAAGGACTCTATTTTCTGAACATTCATAATCATTTTCAGGCATATATGTGCATTTTTTTCTTCACATCACTAGTGCTCTAACTATGCAATCAAAGATATGACCTGTTCTGGTCGCATAGCTCTGAGCTTGCATTCAGGATATCGTGGGTTCAAATCCCACCATCAGCAGGCCTGAAAATGGTTTTCTGTGATTTTGTGGTTTCCCATTTTCATACCAGGCAAATGCTGAGTTTATACCTTAGTTATGGCCACTCCAGTTTCTCCCCATTCTTAGCTCTTTCCCATCCCTGCGTCACCGAAAATCTTTGAAGTATTAGTGCGACATTACACTATTAGCGGGGGGGGGGAGAAATGTGGTGTGCAGTCGTATGGTGAATGTTAATAAGAACACCCACAACAGAATGAAATATTCCATTACAATACACTCGTAGGGCGCACTGTTAATTGGGATTCTTTCATAAGACCGAAACACCTTAAATCCTCTCCACGTAAACATCATACGAATCTCGCCTTTCACTTACTGTAAACATTACTACATTCTTGTCGTGTTCTTCATTGTGATCATCAATGTAATCTAACTAATCCATGAAAATATTAAAATATCTTCATCTCGTTTATGACACGGTATTCTATTTCACTTAACAGGTCTACTTCTGGCTTACTCCATGCTCAGATTGAAAGTAAATTATAACCTGTATTTGTGTTTTATTTACTTCTTTAGTAATATACCTTTTTTACTCTTGTAGTAATTTAGCCCAGGAGTGTCTGAAACGATTAAAATACTTCGGAAGTAATTTACTATCATATGGAAGTTGCCAAATGTTGACTTTATTACAAAAGTACAGCTTACTCTTGGTTGGTGCTCACCACCCTTAGACATATGATTATTTTCAAAGTCTTTGCACAACGTAAAGTTTCCCTACAATTTACCTCTTTTACACAGCAAAAACCCATAATGTATTATATCATATCTATTAATCCAGGCCATGAAAGCATCAGTCTATACATGTATTGAAGTTGAAAGTGGTGGAATTTTTTAAAGTGTTCTGTTTATTATAAAAACTTGGTGATTTGAACAAAGAAAATATGAGGAGATTTACTTTGTTCTCAGCACATAAGAAGCTTGTTTCTGCTTCTCAACTTCATCAAAGGAGTGGGCATCCACTCTCACTGAGGAGGCTATTATTGTGAGGTCTTCATTCTTTATGTGTGAAATATAAAATTAAGCCAGATTAACTGTAGAAAAGGAAGGGAGATAGAGAACACAGACATACAGGACAAACACAGGAGGAGGAGATTAACCCAACGAGTTAATTATAGGAAGGGGAAAGGGAGCAAACAATACTGAAATTGGTTGTACATCAGAAAATGCTCAGAAGAGTGTGTTTCCAAACTTACCTTTGAATGAGTGAGCTTGTTATGCTCCAGAATTTGATGTTTGCTCCTGAGACATCTCTGTGAAATGCTTATTTAACCCTAGAACTCAAAACTTCATAATTTTGTTGATGGCAGTTTGACAACAATGCATTATTTATACTTCGTACCCATATTCTTGTCCATTATAGTAGCTTATGAACTCGTCAGAGAAATAGCCGTGATGTGTTCTATTCCACAATCTGTTTGTTTATAAGTGGAGAAATGCACATCAGGTCATAAATTTTATGAGCTTTTGTACTAACTTAGAACAGTTACAGGAAGGTAGGTTTTCCTACAGAATAGTATGCAACTTACATCTGTGATGTATGGTAATAATCCACGGAGATTTTACGAGTTAAAAGTGGGCCTTCTTAAGTGGAAGCTGGATCCAGTGGCATGAAGAGGACAATGTCCTTCAAAGAAGAAGTGAATCACTATGTCATATTGTAGTCAGTTTTCACAGGTGAATTGCAAAGAATACATTGCAAATCAGTATACAAATTCTTTTCAATGAATGAAGTTACTGGGTGTGACGTTATTGAGGACCTTCCTCGAGCAGAAGAGAGACTTAGCGGCAGGAAGAGGACAGTTTGCCACATACATGCTACTTAGCAGGGATGAAAGACGTCGTAGTGCATAGAGTGTTTGAAAGGGGGGAAATTGCATTAAACATGGTGAAAATAAGTGGACAGTTTGCTCTTGATTGAAGAAATAGCTTTTGTGTGTGATATTTTTGTGATATAGCGATGTGTCTGAAACAAAATAATGAATGGAAATTGCAGTTGTAAATATTGCGAGGTTACAAAGTCGTGTACAAGTGCTGGGCTGAGTGGCTCAGATGGTTGAGGCACTGACCTTCTGACCCCAACTTGACAGGTTCGATCCTGGCTCAGTTCTTCTTCTGTGGCGCTACAGTCCAGTGTGAACCTTGGCCTTTCCAACGAGCTTCTTCCATCCATCATGGTCACAAGCTGCCCTCCTCCAATTTCTGCATTCCAGCTCCCGTAGATCATCTTCCACTCCGTCCAACCTTCTTGTTCGAGGTCTACCTCGTCCTCTTTGTCCTCCTGGGTTTCCAAAGACTCACCTCAGACTCCTCTATTTTTGCTGCATGACCTGCCCATCTTATCCTTCCTGATTTTATGATTTTTGTTACTGGAGGATCGGTGTATATAGTGTACGATTCTGCATTGTACCTTGTTCTCCATCATTCTTTATCATACATAGGACCAATTATCCTCCTCAGAACTTTCCTCTTGAATCCATCAAGCAACATTGCGTCGGTTTCCATCAGGGGCCATGTTTCTGAAGCGTAAGTGAGGACTGGCCTAACAAGGGTTTTATAAATAGTAAGTTTTGTTGGGCGGCTGAGGAGTCTTGACTTGAATAAGTTGCTCAAGGCTAAGTATGCCTTATTTGCTGAGATCAGCCTGATCTTAATTTCAGTTGAGACATCATTAAAGTAAGATACTTGAGAGACTGTCTACTCTTTCAAATGTGTATCGATCCACACTGAAAGTCATCAACATATTAGGTTGATAGGCTTTCCCACAAGCCATATATTTTGTTTTGTCTTCATTTATCATTAGGCCCATCTTCCTGCTTGCTTGGTTTAAGGCTGTGAATGCTTCTTTCAATGCTGGTATTGTTCGTGGTACAATGTGTAAGTCGTCTGCATATGTCAAGATCTGCACAGACTTGTAGAAGATGGTGTCTCTGGTCTGTAGGCCTGCATCCCTAATCTCCTTCTCAAGTGCTATGTTAAATAATAAGCATACCAATGCATCTCCTTGACGTAGCCCAATTTCCAGAGGGTCTGAACAATTTCCTGTAACTCATATGCAGCTTCTTACATCAGATTTCATCATTTTTACCATCTTCAAGAGCTTTCCATGTATCCCCATCTCCTGTAGAGCACAATACAGATGGTCTCTATTGATGCAATCATATACAGCCTTGAAGTCAATAAAGAGATGATGGGTTCCAATTCTGTATTCGACAGTCTTCTCCAAGATTTAGCACAAGTTGAATATCTGATCGATCGTTGACTTTCCTCGTCGGAATCCAATTTGATATGCTCCAATCTCTCTATCCGCCTGTGGGAGTGACCGATCGAAAATGATAGCACCTTGTACCCCAGATTCAAAAGGGTGATTCCACGGTAGTTTCTGCATTCGGTCGCCTTTTTTTTATGTATGGGACATATTATTCCTTCATTCCACTCATCTGGTGTCTTTTCCTGTTCCCAAATAAGAGTAATAAGATCAAACAATCCTAGTTCACACTCATGGGAAGCATCATTTACTTGTTCTAGCTCTGAGTTCAGTAAATCATTAAAGTGCCTTCGCCATCTTTCCAGTATCTGTTTCCTCTTGCTTATTGTGTTTCCTTCTTCATCTCTAATCAGGCTAGTTATTGGAGTAAATTGTCTTCGAGCCCTGTTCACTTTTGTATAGAACTTTCTGGTTTCATTCTGCTTCTTATACAGTTCCATACATTCCATTTCAAGCTTAGTCCATTCCCTTTTCTTTCGGTGATGTATCATCTTTTTAATCCTCCTTTTCTCTCGGTAATCCTCTAGCAAACTTCTTGTACAGTTCGTCTGTAACGTCTTTTGGTATGCGATGTTCTTTTCTTCAGTAACCCTCCTACACTCTTTATCAAACCATGTAGGTCTTTTAAATTGTCTTTCTATCCCTAGTACATCCTTAACTGATTTTTCTATAGCTGTTTTTATGGTTAACCATCTTTGCTCTATGTTCTTACTGTCTTTTATTGTTTCCTGTTCTTATTCTAGGGCCTGACAGACTTTCTGGCAGTACAATTCGCAAGTTTCTGATGATTTCAAGACTGCAATATTGTACCTTTCTCTCCTGATTTGTCTTTCTTTTTGGGCATTCGATATCCTTGCTCTTATCTTGGCCATCACTAAAAAATGATCTGAATCCACATTAGGCACGCGGAGAGTTTGTACATCCATCGAGTTTGATTTATGCCTGTGGTTTATCAATGCGTGATAAATTTGATTGATAGTTACACCATCAAGTGACTTCCTTATGCCCTTATATCTCCTTATGACGAAATCTGGTAGACCCCACTACCATATTCTGGGAGGCTGCGAAACAGACCAGTTTTATTCCATTGTCATTAGTAGATTCATGCTTACTATGAGCTCCAATTATGGGCTGGAATATGGCTTCTCTTACAAGTTTTGCATTAAAATCACCCAGTACAACCTTGGTATCATTCCTTGGGCATTTTTCATAACCTTTTTCAAGGGCATCATAGAAATCATCTTTAAAGTCTTCACTAGATTCTTCTGCTGTTACATGTCCATTAATTATACTGTAATTAAAGAATCTTCCTTTAATTAATTAATGACAGCTTTTAGGTGTGAAGTTAATCACCAAGTGCTTCAGATCTTTATGAACGAGAAAGCCTGTACCAAACTCATGTTTGTTATCATCACATCTATAGAACATAATACTCTCTTTCTTTTCCAATACACCACTCCCTACCCATTGGATTTCTTTGATGGCGATGATACTTTCGTTGAACTTCCCATGCTGGTCTAATAATTTGTTAAGGGATCCTGGGCTATATAGAGATCGAACATTCTAGGTACCAATTCAGAGATGAGTTTGCAATTTTATATTTACCATTTGTTTTCCAGGATACATGCCATGTTGTCGTTTGTTAATCCGTCCAGCCTCTGATCTTTGGATTTTCATAACTTAGTGTTTTTTACGAGAAGAGGGTGTTAACCTCAGGCCCAACCCCCAACCTGGAGGACCAGGATATCACTCTTAGTCTGGATCATCCAGCTTGGGTGGCCCTACCAGGAGCATATGCTCCCCCCGGCATAGGTCTGTGGATCATTTGAACACGCAAGCTTCCAAAACACCCGGCAAAATGTATTTTGCCTTCGTCAAGGTGGTGATTCCATCGGGAGACCTGGCTCAGTTCAGTGTTATTTAAAGGTGCTCAAATACATCGACCTCATGTCGGTAGATTTACTGGCACGTAAAAGAACTCCTGCAGGACTAAATTCCAGCACCTCAACATCTCCAAAAACCATAAACGTAGTTAGTGGGATGTAAATCCAGTAACATTATTATGATTATTTCTTGTACAGGTATGGAGGAGTTCTCTAGGCACACCACGGGCTCTGACTGTATTGAGCTAATTGAGTTAATCAAAAATCTCTTCATAGAGTTTTTTCAGGTATGTTCACCAATGTATGTTAATGATTTTTAGTACTCTTGTGGTGTTTTAAATTTATTTATTTTGTTCTATATGAACATTTTAATAAATGATGATAAGTTATCATGTGATGCCTAACATCCATCTTTGATTTGGTGGAAAGTTAAGTAGCAGAACATGTGTCTCAAGTAGAAAGAAAAGTATTAGGAATAGGTTCCTATGACAGCACTTTGCCATGTCTGACTGAGCAATGCTTAATTGAAAGGATTCCCTAAAAAAAAAGGTAAAGTTAGGCAACATGGCAGTATTATGAAATTAATTTTTCGGGTCCACTTTTCAATACTTCATAGACTAACACTCAAAATTTAAGAGATAAGTTTAGTCATGTTATATTTGGTACATGTTTCGACCTATTGTGGTCATCATCAGCCAAATACATGTAACAAAAAATTTGAAACATATTAAACTCTGTGAATGAATGAATGAATTAATTATGAAAATGATATAGCAGACACACACGCTTACTTCCAGCACAAAACAAGAAGCTATTATTTTATTATTTTTATTAAGTTTATATGCTTCAACATGGATGCATCAATGAATAAACGCCAGGCACTAACCTTGCTGTTAGTCTCTACGTTATGCTTAGCGTGAGAAGTAGGCCCTGCTGCCTCTTTCAGTACATTCTGAGCAGCCATCCTTCCAGGGGGGTTCCCACAACTGTTGACACCAGTCCAAATAGTTGTTCCATCATTACCACATAACTGATCCCCTGGTGCAAATGAAGAAGACTTTACCAGTTCATGACCTCTCCCACCTCGTCCCCTTCCTCTGCGTCTATCGTAGGTGCGAAGTCCACTGTGTGCATATTTTCATCAGCCGAATCACCATCACTATTCGACATATTATCACACTGTTGAGGTATAAAATCCTCATCGTCACTCATTGCATCTATATCTGATAATGTATCTTCGTCACCTGATTCGTCTTCTAGCTTTTCAAGTTCTGCTAATAATTGAACAGGAGTAAGTTTTTGCCGCCGAGCCATTATTACGCACTATACGACACAAGGGACTGGCACTAACTCATCCACTCGCAACCACTGCTAGAGGCATACTATTTAGTTACATAATACGCCCCTATAGCGCCACTTGTAAATATATCACAGGAAGCAAGCAGTGAGCAGAATAGAGCTCTCCGTATCAAGGAAGTGAAGCGGTCAGAACGACCGCTTATGGCCTTCCTAGGTATAAGGGACAATATCGGTGTTCCATTATTATCTACGGATGTAATTTTTGGCGTGAATATACATAACCCTAAAAGATTAAAAGTCACAAAAGAACAACCTCGTGCGTAAAAAAATTACGAGCGTGGAAATACCTTGAAATTCGCTAACGGTCAGAATGACCGCTCTGGCCGTTCTAGTGTTAACTAGCGTTTCCCTCAATAAATAAATTGATGAGTAACATGAGTGGGTGCAACATTATTTAAAAACACTCAGTAAAGTGTATGTCATGAAATCTTCTTCTTCTTCTGTTTCTGTTAAAATTCACAATGTATTTGTTAAACTATTCCTTTTTATTTAAAAAAAGTTGATATATTATTTTGGGAACTTCTCTCATATTCCTTGAAATTGACCTTGAACTTGTGCGGACAGCTTCCGGTTAATAAACATCAATGTGAAACGCTGGTGTGTTGTTTGAAAGTGTGTCTAGAAGTTCACTTTGTATTGAATGGAGAAGTGTAGTAAAAAGAGAGAATATGAATAAGTATGCCAATAGAAGAGAAGAAGGATGAAAGAAAACAAATTGTGTGAATTCAGGAGGAATTGAAACTAAGAATGAGAATATCATACTTTAACAGATGCCTTGATATCTGTCAACAGGAGCTAACTTCATGCCATCCTCATTTTCATTTTCACAGCTCATCATATAGTGTTGATACACGGTATTTTTTATTTTGGTAGTAGCTTATCATGTAGGCAGCTGCTATTCATATTTGAGTCAGTTGTAAAATAATTCAAGTGAAAAGGCAGCGAGTGGGTAATTATCTATGTCATGCCTGTTAGTATTCTGGTTTATGATCATAGAAGTAATGTTATATAAAATGACAATTTCACTTATTGTATCATCTTACTTGTCTGCATATTTTTCTTGTGCATTTCAATTAGTTCAACAGATGTAGTTGGTTACTTTTTCAGAGCACTGAATGAAGTTTTAGTTTTGGTGGTGTCTATTTGGCTTGTAATTTTTCAGATGGCGGTTGGTCATCCTCAGCAGAGAGTACCTAACACAAATTATCCTTACCATGATCCTAACGCACCTCATCCTCAACACCCTTACCCGCCTAGTGTTCACAATCATCCGATGTCACCTTCATATAACGGCCCTCGACACCAAGTGTCATACATGCCACCGCCAACGGCACCCAAACCATCTCGTCTCGCTGGACCTGCCGACATGCAGAGGCTGCCTTACGACCCTAGGCACAGCGATGTAAGGGAGCAAAGCCGTCCATCCATAGTTAATGAACATGGGCCATCTCGACCATCAATGCCTTCAGATGAGGTGGGATATAGAGACTCTCCGCCACCACCTCCACCGCCCACCTCTACGCATCCATTGTACCAAACTCAGCAGGGATCAAAAGTTGGCTCACCTGCAAACCATAGTGAAAATAGGTGAGAAACAAAAAGTGAAAATGTCTGCTCTTTATTGTTATTGTTTTTGTTGTTGTTGTAATTATTATTATTATTATTATTATTATTATTATTATTATTATTATTATTATTATTATTATTATTATTATTATTTATGACAGATTTCAACTCCATCAGAGTTGCAATTACATCATTCCTAATATTATAGTTCTCTCTCTTAATTAAAAGAACCTCTAGGCATGATATTGTATAGGCTTTTGGGCTTGTGCCGTGTCAAGAAAATAAGGTGAAATTCATAACGTTTCGCAGAAAACTGTGTTCCGCGGGAAGCTGTGGAAATACGTAGAAATCCTAACAATTTCAACAGGGACACCGGCTATCAATTATAAGTAATACCTGGTTGCCAGCCATTGAGAATTTACGTATGTAGTTCCCTTCCCTGCCCCTCTACTATTGTTATTTCGTCTCGGTGTTTTTCCAAATTCGTACGTTCCTCGTCACCAGATGTTTCATTCCAGGCTTATGTCTATGTCTTACACCTGTCATATGTTACGCAAACACGTTATGTGAACCACTTAGTCTGATTGTGATGGTTCGGTCAGCTTCCGCTTCGAACGCTAGCGTTGTGCCACGTCCTGGGGTTCATCTGGTGGTGAATGAACGTACCATTTCCACTTCTACTTCTATTATAACGTTCCAAATTCAAAAGTGTCATTGTTTAAGAAGCCTTTTTCGTGGACAGGCGAGAATTCTTCTGAGGACGCAGAACGCAGTTTTCTACAAAACGTTAAGAATTTCACCTTATTTTCTTGACACAGCACAAGCCCAAAAGCCTATACAATATCATGTCTATAAGTACGGGCTGTGAAAGCATTAATGGCAAAAGAACCTCTGTTAACCGAAACAAAGAGGGGAAGAAGGTGATAATCAAAATTTCAGATAATAATTGAAATGTCATTTTTAGAAGTTAGGAATCGTGTTTTTGAAGGTTTAGATTAAGTACTGTAAGTGAAGACAATAGGTTACATACATACTGTCTCTCTCCGAATCCAAGTTGACCCCCACTTTTTCTTTCACAAAAATGTAACCAGGTTTAAAAAGGGCTTTGTGAAATCATAATTTTATTTATAACAAATTTCAAATTGAATTTGAGAAATAAAATAAAACACAAGTATCATTTAAGTCCTATGTACTTCCCTAATCATTTGAAAGTTCAGGAAATGCCTATTCGTGAGCCCACATTCGTATCCCATCTCATGTTATGGTCAATCCGACCTTGTGTCTTTTGTGCACATACTGTAAAACAGGGTAACTTCGGCCACTTTTTCGTATATTTTAAAAAATGAAATGTGAAATATTCACCCTAATTTTCTGAAAAATATAATATAAATTCTGCCATGTTTGTTCTTCATTTTTAAATATGAACATAATTCTAATTTTTATTCAGTAAGCTTGTAGATTGTCCTCATAATACACTGTTTTCTAAATTAGAAAGTATCTGGGCCGTCAATCAAGTTCTTAAATATGTATCGTCCATATCAACTGACTCCGTCTATTTAGCATTGAAAATGGAAACTCTTTCCCCTCCCTGTCGGGGAAAAAACTTCCCCGTTTATTGTTATTGTGCCTTTATTAATCTCTTCTAAAGCATTCTGGAAGTAAACAGGATGGTATTTACAATATCCGCGGCTGCATAATATTTTCCTGTACATTCTTGGCATGGCCGAAGTTACCCCGGAAGATGATAACTTTTATCACAAAACTATTTCCTGAAAAACCTATTTGAATAAAATGCATCAAATTGTGTTGATCCGTTACCAGACGAACTTACATTTTGACCCCATAAACCACTGGAATGGAGAATCGAATGCTGGGGCTAGAGAACAGTTTGTTTTCTGCTGTTACCAGACAAGACGTCCGACTCGTTGGCTGAACGGTCAGCGTACTGGCCTTTGGTTCAGAGGGTCCCGGGTTTGATTCCCGGCCGGGTCAGGGATTTTAACCTTAATTGGTTAATTCCAATGGCACGGGGGCTGGGTGTATGTGTTGTCTTCATTATCATTTCATCCTCATCACGATGCGCAGGTCGCCTGCGGGAGTCAAACAGAAAGATCTGCACCTGGCGAGCTGAACCCGTCCTGGGATATCCCGGCACTAAAAGCCATACAACATTTCATTTTACCAGACAAGACAATAGTCGGGGCTGCGAAAAAAAATCGATTGAGTCAACAATGAGCCTGCCAATATTATTTGGACTGCCGAGTACTGATAGAGCATTCTATTGTACGTGCATTTTAGTTGTTGCAAGTGGTTCATATTTTACAGTATTGGAGGCAGGAGAAAATAAGTGTTGCTATTCGTCAGTGGCCGAAGTTACCCTGTATGGCCAAAGTTACCCCACTTTACGGTACCTCACAATTTCATGTTTGACTTCTTTAATGCGTCCTCGTTATGGGTCACTGAATGCCCTTTTAGTATAGTACGCATTTTTAGACTAACTTTGTCTTCACGCCAGTTCCAAACATTGGGTTTAGTTATGCCGTATTTTCTTGCAGCTGCACAATTATTCGTTATTTCCACATGTTTAATAACCATTAATTTAAAACTGGCATCATAATATCGAAGAGAATCTTTTGGCAATACTTGTTCCACGTGTGTCTACAGTACGACGATCCATCATGTAAGTATTCCTGTTATCCATAAAAACTCTTACGAAGCGTCACGTACAACCAGCTGCCACTAGACACATGTCTCGCTTACCGGTTTGGCCAGCTTCAGTGGCTAGTGATGTACAGTATAATAAAGTCACGGGCATGTAAGGTCAGCGAGTTTTGTGTGCCGTGGTATGGCCATTCTGCCCTTGCGTTTTTCACACACACTCACATACCTCACAATTTTATCTTCGACTTCTGTTAAGCATCGTTGTTGCGGCCCACTGAATGTATTTTTTCTACAGTATGCATTTTTTAAGCTATCTTTGGCTTCACGCTAACACTGAACATTGGCTTTGGTTATGCCGTATTTTCTTGTGGCTGCACACTCTGCATGTTCAATAACCATTAACTTAAAATTGGCATCATAATATTGACGAGAACCCATTGAAAATTTGCTGGCAGTACCTGTGCCACATGTCTCTACAATACAATGATCCATCGCGAAAATATTTCTGCTGTCTATAAAACGGTTACTTTCACTAAACGTTAGGCACAGTAGATGCATCACTGAAAAACCATGGCCTTTCTAGGAATTCTAAGGGTCCTTGCTATTCCAATTCGAATGTCATTTCCTGTGCAACTGGGGATTGGAAATACGGTACATTATGGTCAACCTGGAAATTAGCTCAAGAGAGTAGTTCTAATGGGATTTGAGAAAGAGTTTTTTTAGAGGCTAGTAGAAAGTCATTCTGTCTTCACTATTTTCCAAGAACCAGTGACGTTACACAGAGGCCGCTGTACAATCCACTGCTGCAGGTAGCAATGTATAATAAAGACGGGGACGTTGAAGGTAGAATTTGAAATTGAAGGGAAGCAGCATGGTTACCGTGGTAGCTGCCAGTGGTGTTCATTATTGTTACGTCACGAATGCAAGACGGACCCACGATTTTTCACATGATGTTCTGAGAAAAAAAACGTTGCCTTGGATTAGGAGAAATGTGGTAATACATTGTTGACAAAGTATTTTATGTACTGAAACCCGAACTACTCAACTGTATTTACAAAATAAAACTATGTTTGAATGTGCATGTACTGTACATATACAGTAGGCCCTTCTATATTTTTCTGAAAAAGTATTTTCTTTTGTTTGTCTTTTCCCATCGTTTGCTAGCCGCTATGTCACACCACTGTTTCATTAGCAGAACGTCAGAGGGCTTTGCTTCGTCAGATCTTTCAACAAATCGTAATGTTGCCTAAAAATATAGAAAAACTTGTATTCTATGCAGCCTAATTTTACCAACCCATACTGTATTTAAAACTCTTACCTCGAAGGCATTGAATTTCTCATCTGCGATGTCATGGCTGGTGTTTTCTGCTGCGCCACCTTCTTTATCATCTGCTGCATTGTTGTCGTGTGATTTATGGAGTAACCTCCTCTGCCCCCCATGGCACTGCAGCCCTGAAGGGCCTTGGCCTACAAAGCGACCGCTGCTCAGATCAGCCTGAAGGCCTGCAGATTACAAGGGGTCGTGTGGTCAGCACGACAAATCCTCTCGGCTATTATTCTTGGCTTTCTGGACCGGGGATTCATGGGGTACCATTTCAGTAATGTCATGGTCATTGAAATCAAGTTCTGTGTCATCACCCTTTATTTACCCTTTCACTTATTTCATCTTTGTTGATCTCTTCACATCCTGGTATTTGTACCATTAGATCTGCAAGGTTTTCATCTTTCACGGTATTGTCCTCAATTATAATCTCGCCAAAAAGTTTATTCCAGTATTTTTCCAGCGTTGACTATTTTCTCCCAGGATTGAGCAAACCAGTATACCACATTTTTCGTGTTGATACTTTTCAGGATTTCTAGGGACTAGAACAGACTTGTGACATTTGTGGATAAAAACTGAACAGTAATGTCACCATCCTACAGACTGTGTGGATGTGTAATGCATTATTGATTAACAGCACTGCTTTTCTGGGAATAATTTTAGACTTCAAAAATGACTCAACACTGGGGACAAATTCATCTCTAAACCATTCAGTGAACAAGGCAGTGGACATCCAGGAACATTTTTGGTTTCAGTAGAAGACAGGAAGAGCATTTGCTGAAATATCTTTCAAAGTCCTGGGTTTTTTAGATTTTCCTGTGCACATAGGCCACAGTCAGTGAGTTCCAGAAGCATTACTGCAGAGCGAAACTGTAACTCTTATTTGTTCATTTTGTGCACTGGTGCACTCTTTTCATTTCTTGAAGCAAGTGATTTGTTTTTGGTAACATTTAAAAATTCAAACTTGTCTCATCCGTATTGAAAATCTGATCTTTACTGTATCCTTGCAGAAATTCATCCATTTTGGTTCTGAAAATGTCTGCAGCATCGATATCAGCAGATAACTTTCCTCCTTTGGTCATTTTGTGTGTTCTTTATTACTTGCTCAAGGTAGTTAAGCATTCCTATTCAATGTATTGATATTTGAAAAGATTCTCTATTTTAGAACTGTAGACAAATACTGTACATTCTGTTTATTGAAAAGTTCAATATTCCAAATGCTTATATAGCATGCAGAATTCAGGTGTTGAGAAAAGTCTAAATTCAAGCAGACTTCAGAATTAGTTTGTAAGTTAAAAAGTTTTCACTCAAAGGTAGACTGAGAAAGAGTGGTGTTAGTTATCTTCCATAGAACTTCTTACTGCTTAGTGAAGAGATGATTTTATTCAAGGAGAAATAGTTCTATTCCTGTCTGTTGTTCTCATAGGTACACTGCTAGTATGGGTGAGCCTCCTAGAGGAAGTTACTACCCGGCATCACCTGGCACTGGTAATCAGCCTCCTCGGCAGTTTCATTTCAATGCAACCAACCCATGGGAAAGGGAAGAACGAGAAAAGGTAAGTAAATTTTTCCCATTTCATGTGCTTGTATTTATTCACGAAGCATAAGATACAGCTACACAGCCCTGCTAATAACAACTGTCCAAATCAAAAACTATGAGAATGTCCATATTCATAGCCAAGTCATTGCGGGTCAAGATGATGGTATAACCACTTCATATCAACTTATCCTTAAGGCTATATCAAGGTCTTGTCTCCTTTAATAGTGTTAATGAGAGTTGATCTTTGAAGTATTGAGTGCTGAGTGTGGAGAATTTAGAGAAGGTCTTCGACTCTTGTGGAGTGGGAAGGAATTCGAAAAGAGAGCAGTGAGACAAGATGTTCCGAGTGGTAATTTAATATTCTGTGAAGAAAACTCATGTCAGCTGCCTGTCATCAGATGTGCAGCGGTTACACATTTATTGCCCTTAATATCTGCTCTGTAGACAGATTTCTGACCTTGGGGTTTCTGTTCCTTACAATTGCAGCAAAGAAGAACACTGCTCTGTCTTAACTGGTTAATATTGGAGGGGAAGGCTATTGTCTAGTGATGTGATGAGTCGAATATTTCAACTCGTTTAACTCGAGTGACTTTCTGTTGTAACTCGAGTAAAGAAATCGTCGGATGTCCAGATGAATCCTGGCCGAGTGCGATAAGACCTCACTAGCTGACACGTTCCTGAGTTACGCAAGTCAGAGACACGAACTCGCCCGAATCATCCCAAGTGAGACCGAGTGCTTTCTCTTCATTGACTGATCGATTTTTAATAAATGTTAGAGAGAACTCAAGTTCAACTATTGAGTATTCATTCAGTTATAGAAATAATAGTTGTCTACTTTTGCATCACAAGAGATAGCGACGGTCGCCAGCTCGAGTTGACAGAGTTTCCGAATACGAGTTACTTGAGTTGACGAAGTATTCGACGCGCCATTTGCTACATGAGCGTAAATATATGAAATCTTCTGAATATCCCCGAGTTTGGCCATGTGCTTTCTGTTCTTTAATGTGTTATAGAATTAGTTTTCTTTACAAAGGGTTGAGACTTATTATTTGGTTTACGTTTGAGAAGAACTCAGTATTTCTGTTTACTTATTTATTAATGTTTTCTTCAGCTGTAAGCCAAATTGAACAAGTATGTGATTTCTGGTAAAAAATACATTACTGTACTACTACGAATACAATTGTCTTCATGTTCGTGCCACAAATGTGCAACCCACAATCGTAATATAGATTCGAGTAAACTCTGATCACACAGAAAGCACACTGGTTCCCTCGCTCTCCTCTTTTACGAGATATAACGTTGGCCTCGGCGTCTCATCTCGCTTTCCCTGCCCAACTCGTCAACTCGAGTTTCTTTACTCGCTTCTTTCACGAGATATTGTGATTGTCTCGCTCTCTCTACCCTACCCGGTCGACTCGTCAACTCGAGTCCACACTCGAGTTGGTAGTGTTACCGAATACGAGTGACTCGAGTTGACAAAGTATTCGACTCGTCACATCACTACTGTTGTCCATTTTGAGAGAGCAGTAGTTCAAGAGAGGTTGAATAATCACGAGGAAGAAGTGGTGAAGAGCAGTGGGATCAGAAATGTCTGTGAAACAGTAGAGAATGCCTAGTAAATAGTCTTGGTTGTATATGTTTGTATGTGGTTCCTGAATTGTGGTTGGTATTGAATATTACACCTGAGTCATGCTGTTGCATAACAAACACAAAATCACTACTGATTTGCATTTAGGGCTGGTTTACACGGGTAGAGTAGCGAGGCGAGTAGAGTAGTTAGTAGAGTAGCCACGTTACTCTACTCTACCGCTGTCTGGTAGAGTTGACACTCGTATCGTTCATACGGGAGTAGAGTCATACAGTAGAGTAGAGTACAGTAGTAGCACCATGTTAAGACGTAAGCACATCGTAAGGAAGCGTTTAAAGACATTTACAAACATATTATTGCAAGAGGTTAGTGAAGCGTTAGAAGAAGAAGTAAATGAGGAAAAAAGGGAATGGGTAAGAGGCTGGCTTAGTAGGAGAGATACACTCGGGGCATCGGCATTAATTCTGAGAGAACTTGGCAATTTGGAGAAATATGGGGGGACAAACTCGACACAGTTGGCCAAGAACATGAGGGATCGTCTCAGGAATCATTTTGTTAATGAAGGAGCAGTTCCCTGGCAGTACAAGCATGTATTTTAACCCAGGAACACAAACGATTGAATTTTTATGACTTTATTCATTACTGTACAGAAAGTAACGACAGTGTAATCATCCCCTCAGGATTTTACTAGTCTTCGTCTGTAAATACTGTAGTGGTGATTTCTAAGATAAAACTATATGAACGAGCTCCAGTCTAATTATAGATCATAATTCTGGCAAAGGTTTTTGTTCCACGGTGAATGGGTGAGGTACTCCTTTCCCCAGTTAGATTGTAGTGATGTTTCTATTTCCATTTTTTGTATTTCAGCCAACCTAAATCTTATCGGAATGAAATTTTACAGAATTCATTTCAAAAGTTATAGAAAGAATACCCATTGGCCATCAGTGTGTCGTCTCAGAACCCACAAGTCTCAAAACTCACAAGTATCAAAATTCACGAATTCTAAGAAGAGGATTAGCAAGAATAGGTTTCTCTATCTGGGCCAGTCTCAGACCTCACGAGCAGGACCCGTTTTTATTTTTGCTAGTGATGATATAATCGGATATTTTTAAACAATCAAATAGCTTCCATCCGGTTATTTAAATAATGGAATAAATAATCAAATGAATTTCAAATATCATTCAGTTATATCGCGTAGAATAATCGGTTGCGTCATGAATAAATTTTTCGGTGTAAGTGTGTCGGATGGATAATCGATTGAATTATGTGAATAGATGAAAAATAAAAATACGCCTCTTTTTTGCAATCCATGAAGTCCAATGCTGAAGACGGCGCAAACACTCAGTTCCCAAGCCATAGGAATTAACAAATGAAAGTTAAAATCCCGGCCAGGAGTCGAACCTGGGACTCCCTGGATCCATTGGACCACAGGCCAGCATGCTAACCATGTATCCATGCAGCCGGACGACATAAAATTAAAGTAGGTATATTGCCTGCTGCTAGTTAAAATAAATTTTCAGTTGGTAGTAATTACCGAGGCTTAGTTCTATTATGAGGCCAGAAGACGGCATTTACTTATATAAGAAACATTATTTTACCGATATTAAATATTACGACTGTTAATTCACTCGTTTAGTTTCATTAGAGATTAATTTGGTCATGAATCTCATCGCAGGGAAATTAAATTACTTATCTCCATTCCCTTCAGAAAGTGGGCGAGTATGATGAACGGTCTCTGATACGCTTTCCGAAAATAATATGAACTCATGCTCCACACGTATGACTGAGTCATGTACTCCCAGATGCCTTACTTAGCATAGATTAATATATTACATCACGCCCCCACGCGATTACACGAAACGCAATGTTATATACTCGTAGCATTGACCACTTGGGTCACCAAATGTATAAAATCATAAATTAAAATGTGTCAGAATTTTATCTAAAATATAGCGAAGTAGCCAATCGCTGTCTTTGACGTTCTGTTGCTATATGACTTAAAAAAGACTCCTCAGCGCTGATGTTGATGATATTTTATGATGGTGGTTCTTTCCCCAGCCAACAAAATGTGGAAAGGTTCATTAAAAATCAATAAGTGTTGAATGAAAACAATGAAGGAAAAGGTGGTGGTGGTGATTACTGTTTTAAGAGGGAGTGCAACTGGGCAGCCATCCTCTATTAATACTAATCAAAGGGAACAAAATGGAAGGTGGCACATACTTCGAGAAAATGAAGGTTTCGGGCAAAGAAAGACAAGGGCCTTTTCTAAAAAAATGTAAGTACCCCTGGGCCCCTTTTAGTCACCTCTTACGATAGGCAGAGGATTCTGTGGATGTTACTCTGTCACCCCAACACACAGGGGAAAATAATGGTCGGTGAATGACACAGAGGTGTATTGTTATTATTATTATCATCAAAACATTTTTCTGTGGTCTTAAAGGTAATATAACGTATTTTTCCTTTTGATATAAATTTAATGTTAATGGTATTGTGGCCTCAGGAGAGGCCTGGTGAGTGAGTCACCGCGCACCTCACCCCTCCTGCCTTCATCGCAGGCACCTGCTATCCGGAGTCGTGAATTTTGAGACTCATTGGAAGATTAATTTAGCTATTAGTTTGCAGTCGTGAGTTTTGATACCATTTGCTACTAATTTTCGCACGTGAGTTTTGAGACGTAACCGGCCATAAGTACACTGTAAATTACGCTGGCGTAGGCCTAATTTGCAGTAGCTTCTTCGCCATAACTATCCCAATTATTGATCTATTTAATTTTTTTTTTGTTCGTTGCTTGTACGGCCCAGGTGTAGAGCTTAAGCTTCTAGATCTGACACTGTACTGTAAACAATAATTATTTTGGATATTCCAAACAACATAGGGAAACTATTCAATTTGTTGGGGAAATTACTGTTATTACTGAAAATTAACGGCAGTGGCAAGTGATATGTAGAAGATCCCTATGTATGTTATTAATGTGATTAATGTACACAGTCCTGCACCATTGTATTGCCTAACTTAATCATGTCGAGACACATGATGAACACGTTGTGTAACATTGAAACTTGAGAAATCTCCATATTAAGTGAGAATCCAGCTGACACTTGTTTATATTTTATATTGCATCTTCGAGTGTAGATGTCTGCGGCACCACCTCCAGACTTCTTGGATCTTCGTATTTTCATGAGTTCTTGATTGTATGTACATCGTAATTTTTTTTAATTTTCTGGTTCAGTTCCGTTAACTCAAAACCCTCTTTACCCATTTTCGCAATCAAGTCCTCTTCCGCCGCCCGTCTCATATTCTTATTTCTATAAGTAACGCTGTTTATTTTCCATAAACATTCTTTTTCGCTGTAGAGCTCCACAAATTTGCAAGTTTCTCCTTCCGTCCACTTCATTTTGCCGCCAAATAAACGCTCAACGTAATACCACCGTCTGTACACACATGCAAATACAGCAGTCGAATGACGCGCCAGCTGAAAAATCGAGCGTCCTCGGACTTCTCCGCCAGCTCTCGGAGCTCGGTTCCGGTGGAGGGGGAAGGATAGTGGTAGAGTTACTTTACCGCAGCGGAAACCCACTCTACTCTACTGCCTACTAACTACTCTACTCTACTTGCTACTATCCCGGTCGTTTACACGATGCTAGTAGCTCTACTATCCACTCTACTCGCCTCGCTACTCTATCCTTGTAAACCAGCCCTTAAGGCAGTCGCCCAGGTGGCAGATTCCCTATCTGTTGTTTTCCTAGCCTTTTCTTAAATGATCGCAAAGAAATTGGAAAATTATTGAACATCTCCCTTGGTAAGTTATTCCAATCCCTAACTCCCCTTCCTACAAACGAATATTTGCCCCAATTTGTCCTCTTGAATTCCAACTTTATCTTCATATTGTGATCGTTCCTACTTTTAAAGACACCACTCAAACTTATTCGTCTACTAATGTCCTCCCACGCCATCTATCCGCTGACAGCTTGGAACATACCATTTAATCGAGCAGCTTGTCTCCTTTCTCCCAAGTCTTCCCAGCCCAAACTTTGCAACATTTCTGTAACGCTACTCTTTTGTCGGAAATCACCCAGAACAAATCGAGCTGCTTTTCTTTGTTTTGTTTTTTTTCCAGTTCTTGAATCAAGTAATCCTGGTGAGGGTCCCATACACTGGAACCATACTCTAGTTGGGGTCTTACCAGAGACTTATACGCCCTCTCCTTTACATCCTTACTACAACTCATTATGGTAATGGGCTTATTGACTAGGTAATATGATGTTGGTAGAGGAGATTCATGTAGTGTTATATGGTCATGTGGCTGCAGGATAAGTTTCCAAGTATGGCACCAGTTTGAGAGGACATTAAGTGAGGACTGTAAAAGAGCTGCATTTGCTGGATTCCTGATCTCCCTAAATATCTTGCTGTTATCAGCAAAGGTTAGGGCATTTGCTTTCTGGTTGAGTTTGGATGGCCGATCATCCATAAACAAGAAAAACAGCAAAGGGCCAAGAGCACTACCTCATGGGATTCCAGAGGTGACTGGTAACAAAGAGGATAATGTGCCTTATGTTACCACTCTCTGCCAGTGGTTATGTAGGAAGCCAGCAAGATGGGTCAGAAGACTGTCATGTGTATTTAATCATTTGGAGATTCCTGTTTCCAGGTCGTAGGAAAATAGCCAGTGGCAAAATATCAGTATAATTTAGAGAGAGGGACGCTAAGGCTGCTGGCAGTATTTTTCAAGAAAAGAGGACCTTTAGTGTCGGGACCAGTAGCTTAATTGGTACGAAAAGTTTGAAGAAGGTGTCAAGGTGTCCTGTGACTTGATGTGGCAACTCAGTATAGTTTGTTTTACATACAGCAACCTAACCAAGAAAATTAATTTTAAATTAGTACAGTACTATCTCTTCAGACACTTCTGTAATTTTAGAATAACTGTCTCCACCATTTTCATCCACTTGTTTGACATTTCGTTCTCAACTTATTTTGTCACCTCAATATAAGTTCATATGTAATATAATTTTCATTATTCTTGTGAAGAAACTCAAAGTTTAAGAATTGTTGTATCATTTTTCTAATATCTTCACCATTTTTATAATACGAGGAAGGTGAGTACCATTGAGAAGATACATAAGTATTTCCAGAAAATACCTCAAAGAGAAAGTGCTAGAAAACTAGAACTGCACAGATAAACAGACATAACATTTCAGCTTTGTTCTTCTGACCTTTATCATTCTTCTTCTTCTTCTTCTTCTTTTTCTCCTTCTTCTTCTTCTTCTTCTTCTTCTTCTTCTTCTTCTTCTTCTTCTTCTTCTTCCTGATACATTTCTGCTTATGCAGGTTATTCACAGAGCCTCTTCCAGTCTTCTCTTTTTTCCCACATTCTATCGTTCATCACTGTCTGCCACTGTAGCCCTCTCCAATTTACGTCATCCTCCACCTGATACCTCCATCTTGTTCGTGGTCTTCCAATTGGTCTTCTTCCAGATTCTGCCCATTCCAGAGCTCTTCTTGGTAATCTTTCTTGTCCCATTCTTTTGACATGGCTGAACCATTTCAGCCTGTTTCTCTCCATAGTTTATTTTAGAGGGTTGTTCTGTAGCTTGTTTCGTATGGTTTCATTTTTTATCTTGTCCCTCCTTGTTTTACCCAAGATCCCTCCTAGAAAGCGCATCTCTGTAATCTACTCAGTTCTTTTTTTGTCCAAGTCCAACATTCTGCTCCATAGGTCAATACAGTGGAACTTCAATTCTCTGTTTTTGGAGGGACCATGGAAAGAAAACGTACATCATGTGAAAACTGAAAACCCGGGAATGAATGAACCATCAACAATTTGGCTAAACATCACAAAAATGAAATATGTATACTTATAATCTTACGAACACCCCTAAACGAAACCAAACTACAGCCCCAATGGGCCTTCCGCCTACCAAGCGACCGCCCTCGGTCCAAAGGCCTGCAGATTACAAGGTGACGCATGGCCTGTGTGATGAATCCTCTCAGCTGTTATTTCGCACTCTCTAGACTGGAGCTGCCATCTCACCATTCAATAGTTCCTCAATTAAAGGTAATCGTAGAATGAGTGAACCTGGAACCAGCCCTCATATCGAGGTAAAAATGCCTGACTTGGCTGGTAATCGAACCCGGGCCCTCCGGGTGAGAGGCAGGAAAGTTAGACCGTGGGGCCGGCTTCAAACATTAATTACCGGTATGCGACTTAAAAATTTTGAAACTTTACATTTAGTTTTACTGGGGAAACTTTGTCAGTTTCCTCTGAAAACTTCTTTTCTTTCAGCAACTTTGATTAGGCAGAGCCAAACTCTTCGAAAAATCGAATACGGTACCCGTAACGACAAGCCAAACAACAATCGACCACGAGTAGTTTTTAATTCTCTATCTCTGATCTAATAAAATAAAGCACATTAGATACAAAAGCGCCCAACATGATGGTGAAATCCCTTCTTTTCTTAATCTTTCATTGTAATTTGGTCACCGGTATACTGTTCGTAGTCAGTTTCTGGAAATCGGAAATCTTGTACCGCCTAAATTAGGCCTACGTCAGCTTTTCAAGGTTATGTTGAACTCAAGAATATGGTTTCGAATGTAAGTATCGATCTTCAAGTTCTCAAATGCATTAAATTCAATTCTGCCCGTCACTAATCATAATCAAATTGGAAAGAGAAAAAATATCATTAACACTTCCGAAATTACGATTATTCACTACTTTTGAACTCGGCTGGAAAGTGTGCTCTCTGTACAAGTCGGTACGAGTGCGAAATGATACAAAGCTTTAAATGTAATGTATGCAAATAAAACGACTGCGGTTTTCACAACATTTTAACACAAAAACGTGAAATTCCCAGTCTTATATTAGGACTAAAACATTAATAGGCAATCTCAAAACCTCCCATGGCTTTATGTATGTAAGGTGCAACATCTGTTCTAGTCTCGATAACATAATCGTGTGCGATAATATTAAAATACTACTGTAAATTTGTTTTACTTAAGGACGAGCAGTTTCGATTCCTGCCTGAAAGCCCAGTGACTATACAGTGCCCTGAGGGAAATGCCGAAAAACTGTTCGCGATACACTTGAAAAAAGTAAAAAAAAATAAACACCTAACCCTGGACATAATCTAGACATTTTGCAACATTTGACGAAATTTGTTTCGTGTTCAAGTAGAGCTGTCGAAGAAATGCGCTCTGTCTCCTTCCAATTTTTGTGGACACACCTTTGCTTTATGATTTCTGAGGATTCTCTAAACAATACCATCCAAATGTGATGCTAAGATGGTCCATTATGAAAGTTCACCGCCGATTGCTTTTCCAGTACAGTAGGCTACTTTCTCAAATTACCGCAATGACGGGAACGTATAATCGAGGTTCTACTGTATATTTATTTCATGTATACTATCTGAAGATGACCCATAAATGGTTGAAACATGTCCTAGTCTTATTAGTTTTTGTACATACCATTTAGTTTTAAGCGGCTTGTATAAGCATTGTATTGAACAGGCGGATGAATACAAATATATTCTTTCAAAGAATTGTATTTAAAAATGATCCACATGAGAAGCAACTTCCTACATCTTCTAGAACAAGTGGCCATTGCCTTGATGCTCTCATGACTCCTTTTGCCATATCCAGACCCTTTAGTTCTTCTTTAATATTGTGCAGTTAGTTGTTGTAGACTTTGTGAAAAATTTTGCAATATTGGGCACACGCATAAGTTGACATGCGACTCGCGTATAGTTATACCGAGAGAGTTGGCAGTGTAGTGAGGGTTGCACAGCTGTGAACTTGCATTCAGGAGATATTGGGTTTGAACTCCATTGTCAGCAGCCCTAAAGATGGTTTTCCGTGATTTGCCACTTTTCATCGTCATCATCTTCCTTCCAAGTATTGGGCCATGTGTCCCGTTACAGTCTTGCATTTTTCTTTTTGCATGACTTGAAAGCAATTAAATGTCCTTCCCACGGGTTGCTAGCCTGAAGGAAGTAAGACCATTGGTGAGGCTGCCACCTCTCAGCTAATGGACTAGTTGAAATTACAGAATTTCCTCCGTAAATGTAACGGTTATACCGATGTGACTCAGTCTTTGCCACTTTTACACCAAGCAAATGCTGGGGCTGTACTTAATAGAGGCCACAGCCACTTCCTTCCCACACCTAGCCCTTTCCTATCCCATCATCGCCATAAGATGTACTTGTATCGGTGCAAAATGCAGCAAAACTGTAAAAAAAAAAAAAACTGAAAAAAACGACGACGAGTAGAGTTGTAGAAGATGAGTTCTAATGTGGAAATGACGCATTTCAGGACCCATGTCCATATATAACGTAAGTTCTTCTTCAATGTGTGAGGAATGTGTCTTGAAAGTTTGGCCATACTTTATTGTTACACACTTTATGGTGGAGCACGTATGCGCTCGTATGTATGTTGTCTGTATGAACGAGGCACAGTGATGCTCAGCAAACAGATCAGCATCACTCATAGTCCAAAACCTCATATTAGAATTCCTTTAAAATTTTTGCTCATCTTGCAAAACACTTGTAGGATAAGTTGCTTTGTATTGATAAGCAATTACAATTCAAATTAATAAAGGATCTACCTATTCAATACTCATTTATTAAATGATGCCAGTTATAAAAACATTAAAACATCAAATGGAACTAGTTTCAACCTGTCTAGAGGTCATCTTCAGCCACAGTGAACAAAAGTGACAAGACATTAACACATAAATTTGAGTTTCCCAAATAAATAAATAAATAAATAAATAAATAAATAAATAAATTAATTAATTAATTAATTAATTAATCAATCAATCAATCAATCAATCAATCTAAAAATGATCTGAGAACTTACAGGATAATTCTACTTAGTCTTGAGGTGTGATTTGCTTTAAAACCAATATGCATTATTATAATAAACATGCGAGATAAAATTCATTTTCACAATCTGTTCTTGTAGTTTGTATTTGATGAATCATCCGTTAGAGAAGTCGCATCAATAATGACATGACGTGTGGTGTTTGTTTGTTATGTGTGTTTGGTTGAAGTAAGTTAAAAACAACGCAGTTGATCCTCAGCTGGGGGGGTCATCATGATATAGATGTGATATCAGAACCATCTATTTGGAGGACATCTATTTGTCTCAATTTGATCCTTATTGACAAACAACAAAATATCACTTGAGTACATATGAGCTACTGATATTTATGATGTCCGCCAACTGAGGATCAACCCTGTTGTTTTTAACTTACTTCAACCAAGCACGCATAACGAATAAACATTGCATGTCATGTAATTCTTGACGCGACCTCTCTATTGGATGATTTATCAAATACAAACTACAAGCATAGACTGTGAAACTGAATTTTATTTTGCATGTTTGTTATAATAGTGAATATTGGTTTTAATGCGAACCGCAACCCAAGACTAAGTAAATTTAATCCTGCAAGTTCTCACTACATTTTTTAACTTGGTTTTTTAATACTCAAATTTATGTATATGTTTTTGTGTTAATGTCTTGTCAGTTCTGTTCACCATGATTGAAAATGACCTTTAGACAGGTTGAAACTAGTTCCATTTGATGTTTTAATGTTTCTATACCTGACATTATTTAAAAAAATGAGTATTGAATAGATGGATCCTTTTTTTTAAATTTGAATTGGAATAAGTTGCTCACATTCCAAGTTTTTGCTGTATTATTAATAAATCAGCTATTACTTTAGGCCAGTTGTTAAAATAATTATTTTTATTTATTTTACTTTTTATTTTATCTACATATATTCGCAGAACTGTGCCGGGGTCAATTTGCATTGTTTTCCATTCGAAAAATATTCTAAATACAGTAATAAATTTTTCAGCAATTCTTTTGATTTGTTGTATGTTCAACCCTTGTCCCGATACTCTACGCTGTAACGTGTGTAGCAAGATGAATCTTCGTGCAGAGTTTTTATGACCAGATGCCCTTCCTGATATCAAACTCATCAGAGAAGTTAATGAGATAAAATGAATGATGTGATATATGAGAGAAGGAAGGGAGACGGTGAAACCCTGTGCCAGCATGTAACTACTCCTGTTTTATAGCACCAAGGCTTAACATCTCCATCTGATGGATGAATCATCATCAACAGCGTCATATACCCTCACTCCATATGAACACTGAAGAGACGTTTGGAATCGAATCCGTGCTTTTGGCATGCAATCCAGTGATTATAAATTCTATACCATCACCTCTCCTACTCTACCAGCCAATATTCTGATGGTGAATTTTTTCGAGCGAGACTCAACCGGCTAACCGTGGTGTCAGACTCCTTATTGATCATGGCCACCAAGCAGGATAACAAAAATTCCTTTGAATAAATATCCTTTATGTAACCGCTCTGGGACAATTACGGTTACCATAATAATAATAATAATAATAATAATAATAATAATAATAATAATAATAATAATAATATAAGAATAGTAATAATAATAATAATATGACTAAGGAAATAGTTGTAAATAATGCAGTGGCGGAGTGTTCATATCAGAACATAGAAGCGTGGCGAGTTTCTTTTAAATACACAAAATTAAAGAAAATATAGGAAACACTTACAGGCCTAAAATGACAACTTAAGACAGGATGTGGAAGCAGCTGGAAAACCCTACGAGGTCTATGGGAACGTATAACGTTATGGGGGAGAAAAGATTTACATGAAACACCCTCTAGCTCAATTCTATTAAAAATAACAAATTAAAAAAATTTTACAAGAGACTAAGTTACATAACAGAGCAGCAGATACCTTACACATTTGACTAACGGAATAATTACGAAACCAAAACAGAAATGAAAGGATAGTAGATTAAAAGACAGGAGAAAAACTTTAAATTACAAGATCGAGAATCTAGGGCAAACTCAGACACGTTGAATATTAAACTTTGAAAATTACATTAAGCAAGAAAATACCGAAACGCAAAGGAATTAAATTAAATTAAACGAAATCAGAAATCATTGATAATAACAAGAAAATAGCACTGAAATAACACTTACTTCGGAAAGGCAGGAGTTCCCGAGGGTAGCCCTCGAGCGCGAACGCTCGCTAGGGCGGTCGGATGGAAAATGATGCCGAGCACACGCATCATTTTTCCAAAGCCGGCAAGAAGACCAGATATGGCCCGATTACAATCAACCAATAAGAAACAATTTCCACTAGATTCTTGTTTGCCAATACATTCGCATGATCATATATGATCATTTCCTGTCTACAGACGCTAGATAAATTACATCACTTATTTCAACATCCCTAACCGTGCATGCGGTATAGGCTGTTCCAAATTAAAGCACCTTTACATTTTTTAAATGTTACCAAATTGCATCATGATATACAAATCACTTTATCACTCTTGCAATGTTAACAATCCAATCTTGAGGTTTTCTTAAATTACATTTTACTAGTTACATCATTTCAGAATCAAAATACTTCTTGCATCACTCAATGTACGTACAGTTCAACATTTCTTGCTTATTGCCTAAAAGAAAAATTATTACACACATATTTAAATTAATATTTCTTGCAGTTATATAAAAATTCCAGTAGAGTCCAGAGTTCTTATTTCTTCATTTCTCAAAATGTTACAAACAAAATAAAATCCTTCAGATATGTTAAATTTTAAAAAAAACTTTCACATTTCCAAACTCTAACTTCTTGCAACACACAACATCCATTGCCATTTTGTACCTGTGCTTACAATATAGCCTCCTTTTATTGTATAAATGAAGTACAGAATCCTAGTATATCAATGTTTTGCCTATTGTATGTATGCAAGCTGCCTCTATGGATCAGTGGTAGTGTTGGCTTCCGGATCTCAAGGTAGCGGGTTCAAACCCAGCAGAGGTAGTCGGATTTTTGAAGGACGGAAAAAAGTCCATTCGACACTCCATGTCGTACGATGTCGGCATATAAAAGACCTCTGGTGACCTTTCGTGTTTACCCGACAAAATTAATTAAATCTCACCCATAGACGCCCAAGAGAGTTTCAGTTTACTAGGTCTGCCATCTAGTGGGCCTAGAGTAAAACGGAATGTCAAAATCGACGAGCATACAGCCAGATGGTGTCAAATAGAAATGTCTGCACATGGTAGCTGAGGCCATACGATTATTGTTGTTTTTGTTATTGTTATTATTTATACAATGCTATGTCTCATCAAATACACACTCAACTTTGCCTCTTTGTGTAGTGGTTTGTTGTAGGATCACTGTATCTTTGTCCTGGTACTCTTGTCTTGTTATTTGAAAGATGAAGCACTCTTGTCATTGCTGCACTAATGCTCTCTATCATCACAGCAATTTTGAAAGCACTAGCACACCTAACATATAAACAATGAAGGTATAGGAAACAAAGGATTGTATATATTTTTCCACTTACAAGCCATCGCATTATTTTTTTGTAATTTTAAACATAGGTTTCGGATTTTAAGCTTGATATGTTGGACAGCCCCTCTGCATGTCACCTCCTGACAGAGACTTATAGGTATAGATTTAATTGTGACACGAGGGTTGGGGCAAAAGTCTGGCAACTATTTTTTTTTTTCTTTCTTGAAGATACCAGTCCAGTTGGAAAATGTGACATATACAGACGAAAGGACAAGGTGTTAACTATATGTGTGGACAATGAATAGCACTGAAATTCAAAGATATGAGCTTCATTGATGTTTCCGTATTGAACTGAGATCACAAAGATGAGATATCTATCAGGTTCAACCTATTCAGTACTAATTACGTGTTGATGTTACTAATAACTTTTATTTAAATATATATTTATTTTATGGCTGATGATGTCATTTTAAATGTTGAAACCAGTCCCAAATTAAATAAAAGTTATTAGTAACTTCAACACGTAATTAGTACCGGTATTGAATAGGTTGAAACTAATAGATATCTCATCTCTGTAGCACTGAAATATCTTAACTCACTAATTTATTACAGTAGTATACAGGGCAATATGGCCTTCCCAGTGCAAAAGAATGACAACACAGTACACATAAAGTTGACATGACAAACCTGGGCCTAAAGATCCTCATAGTAGTCCCCTGCTACTGACACCACATGCTACCAACGATGTGGGAGGCGCTGAATACCATCTGCCTCAGCATTTGCCGCACCGTGTGTGAATCAGGTCACCTGTTGGCGCACAGCATTAGCAATGTCCTTTCGTGTTGCAAACCGCCTACCACGTAGTGTCTCCTTAATTTTTCGAATGAGATCAAAGTCACAGGGCGGGAGAGTACGGTGGGTGCTCCAATTCTTCCCATCCCCAACGTCACAGTAGCTGCCCTACACACTCTGCTTTATGTTGTTTTGCATTGTCGTGCAGGATTATTGCACTGTCCACAAGATCCGGACATTTCTCCCGAACGCCACGTCGTACCTGTCGCACCAGGAAGTCCCTGTAATACTGTGCGGTTACTGTTCTGCCATGTGGAACAAAGTGGCAAACAGTGACACCCCTGACGTCATACTCGACGATCACCATCAATTTGACTGGGGAAGAATTCTGACGGACCTTCTGCTTCCTTGGTGATCCAGCATGTCGCCACTCCACGGACTGACGTTGTCAGTTCTGGTTCGTATGCCCTGACCCAAAATTCATCGATGGCGATTATTCGTGACAAGAATTGATCGCCGTCCTGTTGCCAGCATGTAAGGTGGTCGGAGCATATTGCATAGCGCACCCACCTTTGAACTTCCGTCAGTGCATGCGGTACCCACCGTGATGTGATTTTGCGCAGTTGCAGCTCATTATGCAATATCCTGTGGATGGTGTGTTTCTCGATGCCACTTGCCCTTTCTAACTCCAGTAGCATCCATCGTCTGTCTTCATCCAGGAGCTGCTCGGTGACGGCACGTGCCACGTCGGTCCGCACACTGACAGGTTGTCCTGAACATTATTCATCACTGGTTGACACACGTCCTTGCTGAAACTTTCCTACCCACCGTACTACTGTATGGTATGGTAGGGCATTATTCCCAAGGGCTTCCACTAATTCACTGTGACATTCCATCGCATTTCTCCCTTGGAGATCGGCTATTTTGATGTAAGCACGCTGCTTAACACGGCTTACGTCCATCTCGCACGACACTCGCCAACTGTCTGATTTCCCAGCCCTCGCTGCGCTACTACCAGCTATCACAGAGCCATCTGTTGTTCTGCATACACACTATGCCTGCAGAACTTCCACACGACACATATACGTTTGTGATCCGTTCACATATCTACAAGAAAAAAACTAGTTGCCATGACTTTTGCCCCAATCCTCGTATATGAAAACTTTTCGTAACTCTACTCGGACATAAAGTATATCTTGTCTGAATTAAAAACATTCTGGATTGAAGATATTCTCCTCTTTATTTTTGTAGATGTAATATTGTTGCCCTTTCATTATAACTTATCTATTCATCATAGTAAAGAATGCAGGAATTAGAAATGTAATTGATTAAGTGAGTCATTCAAAGAAAGTTCCAAGCCATCAAATTTGCAAATTATCGGATATTGCAGGCACTAAAGTAAACAGGCTCTCTTTTAGACATCCTCCAAGGACCTGGCAGACATTGTCTTCCACTTCAGTCTGGCCTGGAAACAGGAACTGATTAAATAGCTCTCCATTGCAGCTGTATAGATTTCTCAAAGGTAGTGTAAAACCTGATACTCAGAATTTGCCTTGCAGAACAGGATCATAACAAATCATGATAGTTGTGCTGACCTGTTGTACAAATGAGGAAAATTCTGAATCTAACATCCAAATGTGATTTCCCAGACAAACCATCAAAATATTGTTGAAGAATGTCCCCTTCTTATACTCTTGAAATTTTCTGGATTTCGTGGATGCTACTCCAGAGGCTCTACAATTTATAAATAATTTAGTCTTGAATTTGTAACTTTCTCCTTTTTGTTTTTCTTTCCTTATGTTGAATGTTAGTAATGAAATCTATCTATCTATCTATCTATCTATCTATCTATCTATCTATCTATCTATCTATCTACCTATCTATCTATCTATCTATCTATCTATCTATCTATGTTAGATTATCGTCCCAAAGGCTGGTTGGATCCTCGAATAGCATCACCAGAGGTTATGCAGTTATAAGGAAACTGCCAAAACCAGTGTTGGTGCCAAAATGAGGCATACTTAGCAAGAAGAGGAGTGAAGTAGTTTGCCTTTACTTTCCTCACTGGGCCAGGCAGTGCTATTGCAGCAAGAGTGACCCTATGAGTAACATCTTTCACAACACTCAAATGCACTCGTCATGCTCTGAATGTCATTCCTCAGCACAGGATCTATTTTAGACATCCTCCAATCAGGACAGCTAATAGCCATAGATGGAACTAGGACTTTGAGCAGGTGAAAGCTACATTTGTGGTCTTTCCTTTGCCAAGAGACAGATGCAAAAGTACTGCATCCTCCAAAAAAAGGCAACAGGCAGGGGAAATTAATTTAAATTTCAACAAAATTTTGAAAATTCTTCTACTAGGTAAAACCTGCAGTCAGTTAATGTCGGGAGAAAAATGTCATTTTATATGATTCATTTTGTGATCAGCTAATGCCATCTGGGTTAGTGAGAAAGGTATTGCTGCTGTTCAAGCTTTGTCTAAATGTCTGCAATATTGTATCTTATATTGCCACAAGCTGAATTCATACATGTGAACCAAAAAATGATGAGTAATACTTCCAAACATAATACAGTGATCCAAAAAGGTGTTGAGCCATTTATGTAATTGTATAACTCAAAATACAATTTCCATTATATTAAATTCTTCTGCTTTCCAAAATTATTATTATTATTATTATTATTATTATTATTATTATTATTATTATTATTATTATTATTATTATTATTATTATTATTATTATTATTATTATTATTGTTATTGTTATTATTATTATTATTATTATTATTATTATTATGATTATTATAGTCGCATGCACTGGTTGAGTGTAAGAGAGGGCTGGGCATCCTAACTCTGCCACTTGGAAGAAGCCGTAATAAATAAATAAATAAAAAATCAATCAATCAATCAATCAATCAATCAATCAATCCTAAGAACATAAAATTTGGAACAAAGAAAGATCAAATAAACTTAAATTGCTTGGGATTTGCAGATGACTTAGTGTTACTAGCTAATAACATTCAAGAAGCCATAAATGAAATAAGTCTACAAAATATAGCAAATATAGGACTCCAGATATCATTTCAAAAAACAGAGATAATGGTAACTGATCCAATAGTAATAAACCACATGACAGTAAATAACAGGAAAGTAGAAATAGTGAAACAGTTTAACCGTACCTAGGAAAAATTGTAACATACAACTTGGTCAAGAAACCTGCTTGGCACCGGGCGAGTTGGCCGTGCGCGTAGAGGCGCGCGGCTGTGAGCTTGCATCCGGGAGATAGTAGGTTCGAATCCCACTATCGGCAGCCCTGAAAATGGTTTTCCGTGGTTTCCCATTTTCACGCCAGGCAAATGCTGGGGCTGTACCTTAATTAAGGCCACGGCCGCTTCCTTCCAACTCCTAGGCCTTTCCTATCCCATCGTCGCCATAAGACCTATCTGTGTCGGTGCGACGTAAAGTCCCTAGCAAAAAAAAAAAAAAAACCTGCTTGGCAAGAAAGAACTAATAAAATTATAAAAGCTCAAAAATGACCATGGTCTACATACAATAAAAATGTGTATCAATCAAAATAAAATTGAAACATTACAAGATGGTGGTTCAACCAGAGGTGACATACGGAAGCAAAACTCTTTTTAAAGTCGCTCAGAGAAACAGAATCGACAAAATCCTAAAAGTAGAGAGAAGAATAGCTAGAACATGCATAAGTAAAAAATATCAAAATGATGGACAGTGGTAGATAGTGCCAAATGAAGTGGTGTCCAGAGAACCAGAGAACAGATATTGTACGGAAGAAGAGGACCTCCTTTTTTGGTCACGTTATGAAGACACCAGAAACCAGATTACCAAGAAAAATTATAGAGAAACTCTGGAATCTGAAGCAAAAAGTAGAATGGATAAAGAAAATTAGAGAGGATATGGAAGAACTAAAATTAACTCTGGACGATTTGCAAAACAAAACAGAAAATTTCAAGAAACTGGAAAACATAAAAAAACAAGATTTAAACCAAAAACATATAAACGACATACAATGATAAGAGTATATACAGATAAGGAACAACAGAGAAGATCAGAATGAATGAAAGGCTACTGGCAATTCGGAAAGGAAACCTATTGAAAAAGATGACCAGAAAATGATCAACTGAAGTGGTCTAATAAGGCCGTAAAATAAGAAATAAATCTAGTTCACCAGCCTAATCAGAAGTGCACAAGTTCTCTAAGGCAGTTGTCACAATATTCCTGGCCTATAAAACAGAACTACAACTTTTCATCTTGCCATTTTGGTAAATGGTTTAATTGTCATTATATGAATGTTCATACATCTTACAATATGGACACCTTAGGGAATATAGTTTGAGATATAAGAATGAGGTATATTTATTATGCTATTGCCATCATTTTAATGAATTAAAGAGTACGGGTTTTCTATTTCTCAGATTTTTGAGAGGTGGGTGGGTTTTTAATTCACTATAATTTTTGCCAAATTGATTGAATATTTGATTTAATAATTGGAAATATTAATCATATTACTTCATTGTTAATTATTAGCTCATTTTCTTGCATGTCATGCTTGTATTTGAAGGAAGGCTCATTTGCACTGTGTGGTGGCGTTGTTTTCTCCTTGTGTGTGCCTGTCTGTGTGTGTCCTACCAACCACGGCCTTGTTTAACAGGAACAGCAGCGACGGCGTGAGGCAGCTCGAGCCTGGCGAGATCAGCAAATAACCGAATTAACGGCTCTACCCCACAGAACACCTCAACAAGAAGAACAACTGCGGGCGCTCAAATTAGAGCGTGAGTTCCAACGTCGTGCTGAAGAAGCAGCTCGCCAGGATGAAGACGATGAAGGAGAAGACGATCAAGTAAGACGGACTGTTTGACATTCTTCTGCCCCTCTTGACTTTTTATTCAATGCAAGTGATTTTACCAATAAGTTACGAAAATCTGGGTATACAGTATTTAAGATTTTGGGCGATTTACCATACTATTGATTGATGGCAAAGATATTAAGGACTAAACAACCTACCATGAGTAAACTCCACAGCTTAGGGAAGGACTCAGAGCTACTCTTTGCTTGATAACTCAGTTGGATTAGGGATACTTTCAATTGTACCAGTATCTTCTTATCAAATGTTAACTATATACAAATTTCTGCCAACTCTCTAGCTTGAGCATTAATAGAGAGAGTTATCATGTTGGTTTAAACAAAGGTAAGGGATGGGAGAGATGAAAAGGATGACATATGTATAGTGAATCAGTTGGAATGCTGTGAAGAATTACTGTATGATGCTTGGTTTAACTTTGCCAGATGTCTGTCATAAAGAATGCCTATAGTTTTAATCCCTTTCATTTTAAGTGCAATGAGAAAGAATTATGAATAATTTTAAGAAATATATTTGAGAAATGAGTATTACCAAGCAGTTACATGTAGAAGAAAGTAAAAGCCCTCATTCAATCACAACAGAATTGGAAATTTTAATCATATTACTTCATTGTACTGGCTAATTTTCATACTGTCTATATGACAAACATTTTGATTGGTGAATCTGAGAAAAGGTTGCTTTCAATACCTTTATCCAATGGAACTATAATTTGTAGAATTTGACTTTTAGCCTAATACTCCAGTGTTCATTTATGCGGAAAAATATATAAACTGAAATGAAGTGAGGCAATAACGGTAACAATGAGACAACACTCATGGTTTGTGGAAGGTGAAAGTATTAATAGAGTAGTGTTCTGGTAAATTCTGGCCCCGTGGTGTAGGGGTAGCGTGCCTGCCTCTGCCTGGAGGCCCCGGGTTCGATTCCTGGCCAGGTCAGAGATTTTTCTCTCGACCTGAGGGCTGGTTCGAGGTCTACTTAGCCTACGTGATTAGAATTCAGGAGCTATCTGACGGTGAGATGGTGGCCCCGTTCTCGAAAGCCCAGAATAACGACCGAGAGGATGCATCGTGCTGAGCACACGGCCCCACGTAATCTGCAGGCCTTCGGGCTGAGCAGCGATCGCTGGACAGGCCAAAGCCCTTTCAAGGGCGTAAGTGCCAATGGGGGGGTTTCTGGTAAATACACCTTTTTTCCATTATTCATTACAACTGAAATCAACTTCAACAACTTACTTTTCTTTTGATTTTCAAGTCATATATAGAAAGACAGAAACACAAATACCAACACACAATAGTATTGAAAGAGGGAGCCATCTTCATACATTTCCCAGTTTTTTGATTTTGTTAAGCTTTACTCTTTTAGATTTAGAATACGTCCTACACAGAATTAGATTATTATATAGAGTAGAAGTCCGCTATAGCGAGTACAGTATATAGTGAGAACTCTGTTGTAATGACAGTTTTATTCTGTCCCTTGAAAATTCCTATATTAAACTGTGTTCTATCCTTTGGTTATTGTGGGAGCCCAATCACTGATGCATCCGTTATTATGAGCGATTAAGCTTGCATTATATTTCTGTTATCTATATTTATCCACTCCAGCGATTATATTGAATGCGATCGATTAATCATCTTTGGTATAGTTTTCTCGCTATGTGCACTAAGACGCTCTCTCGTCGACAATTGAACTCGAAGATGATGTTGGAGTCGATTAGTAATGCCCGTTGACTGAGAAGTTCTGTAAACACAATTCAAAATGAAAGTAAAATAAGTTTCCGTAATAAGTGCATAAATAATGTGGCCGATAGCATTAGTTAACTCATTAAAAAAAAAAGGCTGAAGTAAACAACTGCTTAATTTTAATGCTATGTTCTGAAATTATGTAAAAATGTGATAAGCCTCAAAATACAGTGCAGAATGGGTGACTAATTTCAGAGGTTAGTTCATTCAATAAAACCTTGTTAGAATGTTTCTGCAGCTGACAAGGAAAAAGAATGTGTTAAGCGAGAAAACATACTGTTGAATTCACTAATAAAAACTATCCAACAATTATATATGCAAACACTTGATATGATTTTTTTTCCCCTTGATATGCATGCATTTTGCGTCATGTATGTACGGGTTCAGTGAAATATAAATGTTATCTACCATTTTTAAAGCTGAGATGAGAGTATTAAAAGGTGTGAAAAAGAAGAGAAAACAAATATGAAAACCTGCAGATTATTAAAAAACAGCAGTGTATTAAAAGGTGTGCAAAAAACCAGACAAAAACTAACCCCATGGTACTACAGCCTTGTAGGACCTTGGCCTACCAAGTGACCGCTGCTCAGCCCGAAGACCTGCAGATTACGAGGTGTAGTGTGGTCAGCACGACCAATCCTCTCGGCCGTTATTGTTGGCTTTCTAGACCAGGGCCGCTGTCTCACCATCAGATGGCTCCTCATTGTAATCACGTAGTGTAATGTGGGGAGGGTAAAACGCCCTATTAATAATAATAATAATAATAATAAGGTTTAGATGGACTCCAATCCCAACTCAGATGGGAATTTCTGCTAGTAGTAAAAATTCCTTACAATAATTCATTACAGTTGGCACCACAGAAATAACGAGGTTTAGCACTTAAGTGTAATAGGGGTTATACTCACATTTTTTCTTTTTTTTTTAAATTATGTAACTGCATGAAAGGAAATTAGGAACAAAGCAGTGGAAGCAATAGCTGGGAATACCAAGGAGAAAGTTTAAGGTTAACGTTGGGTCAAACAAGGAGCGCAATAAGTAAATGTTGCACAGGGATTCATGTTAGGCTCAGACATAGGATTGCCAAGGGAAGATAAGAGAGCACGATAGCTTTGACACAGAAATCTGTTTGAAAAACAATACTAAATTTTACAAAATTTTACAAGAAAATCTATTGACATTTACCATGTAGCCGTGGAAAAGAAAGGAATTCATACAAATATTGTTTCTTCTCAAACATACATACATTGTATAGAAAAGACAAATAAAAGGGGAGGAAGGGAATAAAGGAGATAGATACATGCCCAAAAGCAAATTAACAAGCTAACCAGAAATACCAAAAAATTTACACAAATTTAAATTCCAGACCGAAGAAAACGTTAGAAGTTCATTGGTTACACATGTTGAAGATTACACACCTCGAGAATGAGAATACAAGTTTTCTGATGCCAAGGAATACCCGGAAAGTGATTTTGACTGCGAATTTAAACCATGATGACATCTGAAGCAGGTGAACCCAGTCTCACTTAATCATGAATGGTTCAAATCAAAGTAACGGGGAAAAAAGTGTATCGATCAAGACCAGGATTGATGAACAAATAGTTTATGTTCACAGTTGAAGAGGGCATGAGAAGTAATAGATGCCAGACACACACACCTCAGAAAGCTTAAAACATCACGCACCAGGCGTAGATCGGTGAAGAATAATAAAGTCTTTGCTAGGAAATGGCATGCTTCCCATTAACCACTAGGTGACTACCAGTGTTCATATTACAGCTTTAAAAGATGTCAGTCATACCTCCTGTCCATGTCCAGCATTCCGCAACGAGAAGAAGGTAAATTATATACACTGCTCCATAAGAGAAAAATAAAGCTGTCATAGTTCCACCCTCTACCCAGGCTTGAAGTCCATCTCAATTGGGTATGAGCGAAGCCACGAATATATACCATGGTGCAGAGGGGGAGGAATTAGGAGAGGAAGGACTAGCACTTTCTAGAAAGTAGTGGGCATTACGGCAGTGGGCATGCGCCAGTAGAAACAGCTGTCCAACTACGTAACATGTGACGTCATCGGGATATCCGCTGACATGCAGAACATTAGTTGACAGTCGGCGGCTGATGCGATGGTAGAGAAGATGAAAGTTGTGTGTGTGCGGCGCTTTTCCATTTCTCTGAGATATATCGGCTATGAAATGAGTCCATTACAGTAGGCTGAGTGGACCTCGAACCAGCCCTCAGTTCCAGGTAAAAATCCCTGCCCTGGCCGGGAATCGAACCTGGGGCCTCCGGGTAAGAGGGAGGCATGCTACCCCTACACCACAGGGCCAGCTAAAACACCAGACAACAAATATAAAAACATTTGCACTGAGGCCTATAGAAGTATTGGTGCATTATTGCAGAACACACACTCTTTCTAAACCAAATGTCAGCTGAAGCCTTATATTTCGGACCAGTTAGCTATTAACGTCTTTTCTAGTCCCACTGTTTTGCCATAAGGTGCGAGTTTCAACATACGCACCACTGTTGAAAGATACAGTTGCCTGTCCTCTTCCTGGGTTTTAATTTTGTCTTCATTAGTCAGCAATTTCACGACTTTTTCAGTATCCTTAACCATGACAAGACAAATATGCACCACGTTAGTCAGTTTCACACAGTTATGTCCCTGATCCATATATATGCTATTATGCAACAAATATTTGCTACTATTGACTGTCTCACTCAACACAGAATACATTTCTAACCTCTGAAAAGAATGCAAAATACAAACACAAAAAAGGCTTACTGGGTTATTCAGCAACATCTTTGAAAACCAGAGAGCAAAAGTGAACTTTCCTGAAGCTAATGGCTTCCCAAAGGTGTAATTTACCCTATAAAGGTTAGGAATTCAAGGCCATTCCCTGTTTTTGCACAACTTTCCTCAATCTGCCTCCTATGGCAAGGACTTTAATCTGGTCGGAAATCACATTCCTTTCACAAGGGATGACAAAGGGCGTGTTCAAGGGCTAGGAAAATGTGATCATACTAAGCGGTAATAGTGAAAATTTGTGATGTGATAAGTGACATATTATTATATAGATTTAATAAGATGTGAATTGGAACTTGAATTTATGATGTGCTAAGTGAGATATTGTCTTAATGAGGAACACACTAACAAAGGTTCACTGTATTTTCTCATGTCTGTTTAAATTCCGGAAAGACTATTGCCGTGTAAATTCATCATTATTCTACTGGTGCTTGAGATAAGTTTTCATGATGTGTATGAGGTTTAGTTAGGTTAGGTGATGCTGTTTGAATAAGAAACCTGAAACATTTGTCACAGAAGCTAATGGAGTGATACTACTACAAATTTTCAGAATGAAACTGAACATACATGTTCACATCAAAATAACTAATGAGTAAACCATAGTATGCAAAAATGCAAAACACAAGTTTTGAACAAATTGATTGCCATTGCATACCAATTTTAATGTGTGTGAGGTTTTTACCAGACTTTTGTAATTAATTAAAAAAAAAAAAAGGCTGTAACGACAATCCACTATGGCGAGTACATTTTTCGCCGTTATGAATTCTCACTATAACGGATTTCTGCAAAAAGGAAAAAAAGGCTATAATGACAGTCCGCTATGGCGAGTACATTTTTCGCCATTATGAATTCTCACTATAACGGATTTCTACTGTATGTAAAATACAAGAAGGGGTGTGATTAGCTCAGTGGCTTAGCTACTGGCTTCTTCCCACCTGGATGGCTGAGGTACAAATCCTGGTCGATCCTGGATTGGGATTTTCGTCTCAAACATTACATGGCATCAGGAAGGATATCCGGCTTTAAATCCTTGGCCAATACCAAAAAAGAGCATGGGTGGCTTCAGTGACCCCAGAAATAACCAAGATAAGGTGAAGAAAATATCACATAGGGTTTCCCCTACAAGAGAATTATTAAGTTGGTCCTCCTTTGATTATTCAAAATTGTAGTAAATGTATAAGGTTGGTATATGAATGTTGTAAATGTAATCCATTGCTTATGCTTTGCTTTCAATGTTGCTTATGGTGGAGGAGCTTAAGTGGGTTGTTGTTGTTATTGTTGTTATTGTTGTTATTGTTGACATTGTCATGTATACATTTTAAAATTTCTTCCCCTCTCCAGAAATGTACAAAATATGAGCCCACATTTGGCAGTTCCAGATGAATAAAGAAAATTTGTGTTTATTCTCATTTTATTGGTGGTCATTTACCATAAGGTATCATAAATGTACCTTTTGAAGGTAATGAAGAGGAAAATAGTAAAATTATAATAAAAACAAGTAATAAATTGTTTTAGCTGTAGAAAGGATTAGTAATCTCCTTTTGCTGTCAGTAATGCTCTACTTAACCATGCATACTGCTGGTACTGGTAACATATTAATGCACCAAATACATTTTCTAAACTAAACCCTTTTTACATGTATTCACTGAAATGAAAATACTACTTCAAAAATTAATTTTGTGTATTGTATATGATAGCTGTGCTGTGCTGTTGGAGAGAACAAGAAGTGTCATTTTGCAGTTTGTAATGAAGGAGTAATTTGAGCTAGTACTGTATATCATTGTAAAATATCCATTATTACAACTAATGTGGATGCTTGAAGTGGTTTTTTCCGAAGTAAAGGGTTGTAATACTTTTTGCAGTGCAAGTGTGATTACTTCACTAGTTAATTGTGTAATAATAAGAATGGGTAATAATGGCATATGGCCTCTGGAGAAGCCTGGTGCGGGTCTTTTCTCGTGGACGGCCTATTAGGCGACCTGCATGTCTGTGAAGAAGAGGTCCCTACCTAGGATGATTTCTAATGCTGAATACGTCACACGCACCCAGCCCCTGAGCCATTGGAATTAACCGGTTAAGGTTAAAATCCCTGTCCCAGCCGGGAATCAAACCCGGGACCCTCTGGACCAAAGGCCAGCACTTTAACCATTTAGCCATGGAGCCGGACATAAGAAGAGGTGATGTTTGGTTTTAAGTGTGAAGAAATCAAATTTCTTATATGAATTTAAGCTTTTCAGGAATACTACACATCTCCAAATGTGGATAGTCCTAAACATGCAACCTGCAGTAATGGTATCTCACAAATAACTGTGTAAAATATTTCAGTGTACACCAACCACATCTAATAACTGCCATTCAGTTCTCCATTATTTACCATTTTGACATAAGACTGTAGCTTAATTAAGGGCACGGTCGCTTCCTTCCCACTCCTAGCCATTTCCTATCTCATTGTCAGCATAAGACCTATCATAAGTTATGATTTTCATTTCCATGTTGACGTATAACTTATATAATATGAATTAATTGAGGGATGTTCCACCATTCAACACAATATATAATATTTATTAAGTGAAAACTGGTATAGATTCCCTTGGAATCATCATCAGTTCACAGTAAATAAATAAATCAAAGGATCTTAACAACAATCAACATGAAATCTGCCTTTAAATATATTTACAATGGTTGACATTGGTTATATGACACAAAACACATTAATATTAACCATTAATTAATTTCAGACCTAATCCTACCTACAAATTAGTGCAATTCATCGAAAAATTCCTCAAATTCCTGCACACTGACTCACTTCCTATAACATACTAGCAAGTGGCACTCCATGTAATGCTCTACTTAACCACCCATACTGCTGGTACTGGTAACATATTAATGCACCAAGTACATTTTCTAAACTAATACTTTTTTTTACATATATTCAATGAAACCTTGCAACTTATCACGTGACAGCCCTTCACAACATAGGTACATGTTCGCAAACTGAGAAGCATGTGTCTTACAATGTTTGCATTCTGCTTTCTTGTAAAATACTTTGCTTCAATCGAAAGCGACTTTCAGTCTATTAGGTCGTGTTACGTACATTTAGTACGTGTTGAAGAGATGGCCAACCAGACACCAGTGGGATCCGAATCCACAACAATCAATGTGGTCGTGAAAATTCAATATTCATTTACTTAGCCTCACATTACAAAACTATGTCTGTAGGTATATTAAGTAAAGGAGAATCAAACATTGGAAAAAAATTATGTATTTTTATCTGCCTTATCAGAAGGTTTGCTTATAAGCACCAAATTGGATGCTGATTTCAAAATTAGACATTTGGTGTTGATAAGCCTAAGATCACCACCTTTGTTTAGTATTGTGTACAGTCAGGAGAGGGAAAAAAAGAGGCCAGTTATGCCAATAATAAGACATTTAAATGACTAGGTCATTTGTGACTGACGCGTGATGACTGCTACACCAAATATGGTCAGCCTATAGAAACATAAGAAAACCATGTCTGAATTAAAGACAAGCAATTGGCTCCAACACTGAACTAGCAAAGGGACAGATAAGATTATTCTCATCTTTTGTAAAAATGACAGTTGGCCTGAAAATCAACTGTTAATTCTCATGTTACTGTAATATGTTTCATTAAATTCAACCACATTTTAGAAAATATAATTAAATTTACCTTCAAGCCTATATAATATTCTATACAATATATATATATATATATTAGCAGTGTTGATGAGTTGCAGCAACAAAATACCATCAGCTATTTGGAGAAAAATATAGAAAGTATTCTGTTTCAGAGTATATATAGTAAATGTACACTAGTGTCCAAAAGTTAAGCATAAGTTACAAGTAAGTAGGGCAACAGGAAATAGACCGCAAATCGCACGACATATGCACCTACCAACCTTACGCGTTCGCTCTGTATAGGAAAGGAGTGTTCCCTGCTTTGACTAGCGGTGTAACCACAAGGTAAACACAGCCAGTGCCTGCGCCCCATATTCCCTCAGTCATGTTTGCCCTGTTATAGTGTGTAGAGTGTAGCCTCGTCGTGAACGTGACAACATAAGGGCACAACGACACCATTTGGACCCCATTATGCAGGGTAGAATACTTGGCCACCTGGAAGCAAGCCAGACACAGACTGAAGTCGCCGTATCCTTGAATATGCTACAAAGTGTCATTTCCAGGCTTTGGAGATGATTTCGAGACACAGGAGATGTTAGTCATAGGCCAGTACCAGGTCGACCAAGGGTAACCACCCCACAGCAGGACCGATATCTGGCCTTAACAGCCCAACAAAATCGGAGTGCACCTGCAAAACAATTGTCGGCGGAGCTTGCAGCCGTCTCAGGGGTTGCCGTTTCCCAGCAAACTGTGTATGTGTGTATATATATCCCCGAAAACCGAAAAAGTAGTTAATGGGATGTAAAGCCAACAATCTGTGTATCGGAGGCTCAGAACAGCAGGACTGTTTGCCCGACGTCCAGTGGTGTGCGTTCCGCTCACTCCAGCACAGAGACGGGCACATTTACTGTGGAGCCGTCAACATCGAAACTGGACCATGAATGAATGGAGGCATGTGCTCTTCACAGATGAATCCCGCTTCAGTTTTCAGAACAATTCCTGTTGCGCATTAATCTGGAGAGAACCGGGTATTACAAGTAATAAGGGTAGCCAATATAACCACAGGAACATCGTGGAACGGGACCAGTATGGTGGTGGTGGCATCATATGTGGGGCGGCATCATGTTGAATGGCCGTACGGACCTGCACATCTTCATGGGTGGTCCGAGGAACGCTGTTAACGCTCGGAGAAGGGATGAAGTACTGAGACCACATGTTCGAGTCTTCAGAGGTGTGGTTGGTCCAGACTTCCTCTTAATGGACGATAATGCCCGACCGCACGGCGCTGCTCTGATGGATGAATTTCTGGCTGGGGAAGACATTCATTGCATGGACTGGCCAGCGAGGTCTGCGGATCTGAATCCTATAGAATATGCCTGGGATGCATTGGGGAGGTGAATTGCATCCCGTCAGCTCCACCAAGGACCCTCCAAGACCTTCGCATTGCCCTTTCAGAGAAATGGGATTGACTGCCACAAGAGCACTTGGACCATCTGATAGAGAGCATGCCACGTCACTGCGAAGCATGTGTGGCCGTTAGGGGTAACCATACACCCTATTAATGGTATATTTTGTTGTGGAAGACATTGCAAAGTTTTGTTAGTTGTTGTCAAAGGTGTACCTTAGCTAACAGAACCTTTCTGACACTGTTGTTTTGGACAAGTTATGTGACATATGGTGTGTGAGTCAGCTTCCGTTTGTTCAGTAATCCGTCTGACATTCCTATCAGGCGGTATGGCCTCGTTTAATGATTATGCTTAACTTTTGGACACTAGTGTATACGTTATTTTGGAACAAGAAACTAAACAGCATAGGTGAGAGAGATTTATTAAAGAAAACATTTAAGAGGATAGACACTTAAACCAATTTCTGCAAAGCTGCTTTCGGCTAAATTTAACAAGGTAGTAGCATCACTTTCAGTTTTACTGAGTATGACTAGGTCATTTTCAAAAGCAAATGAGGATAAAACATAGCCATAATGTTGGCATATGTCGTGCTCAGTGAGAGTTTGTATTACAGTGTTGATTGCTAAATTAAACAGGAATGGTGAGATAGGGGACCCTGAGCTAGGCCACACTTAATTTCAATGTGTTTTGAACTGTGTTCTTTGTAAGAAATGCTTCAATTAGTGTACATATTGGAGGAATTTTGGATTGTCGGAGAGTTGTGCTCATGCCCGATACAGTCAAATGCTTTCATGATGTCTAAATAGATGATGCAACAATTCTTTTTGTTATGTTTCGCATCCTGGAAGCAACCATTCATGAGGGAGGCATTCACATGAGCAAGTTTTCAGGACATGTTCGATCGGATCCATATTGATGGAAAATGGTTTTACATGACCGAAGAAACAGGCAAGTTTTACCTTGCAACAGAAGAACCTGATCCACATCAAACTTCTCAGAATAAACACTTCATTACGAAACTGTGTTTCTAGCAGCAGTGGCACACCCCGTCTTGGTACAGTACATAACCAGTACTTTGATGGTAAAATTGGGCTATTTCCATTCATCGCCCAGGAGCCAGCAAAATGAAATAGCAAAAATAGGCACAGGGGGACAGTGGTAACAAAACCTATCCATGATTGATCTCTTACACAGCACGAATACATAAAAATGCTCATCGAGAAAGTTCTTCGTGCTATCAAGTCAAAATGGCCTTCATGGACATCATCAAAACCTGTCTATATACAACAGGATAATGCAAAACCATGCATTGATTCTTCTGATCCTGAGTTTATAGCTGCACTACTAATACTGGTCTAACCATATGTTTGTATTGTCAGCCTCCAAATAGCCCAGACCTGAATGTTCTCAATCTCAGCTTCTTCAATGCATTACAGTCTCTCCTCAATGTTATACAGTCTCTCCAACATCAAGAGGACCCATCCACAGTAAATGAGCTTGTTACTGCTGTGTTAAAAGCTTTCGAGGACCTTTCTGCTGAGACACCGAACAGTGTTTTCCTGACAAGTCATGATTGAATGCATGAAGGTTCACGGAAAGAACTGCTACAAACTGCCTCATATGGGGAAACAGAGAAGGCAACTACAGGCATGCTTTCCTCTAGTTCTACAGTATAACTCCGACACTGCCATTTCAGCTCATGCTGTCTTAGACAGTGTTGAGTGAGCAGGTGCAGTTGTTAGTAAACTCAATAGCTTTGGCTTGTAGTGTTTTATTAGTGCTCTAAGTATATTCCTTTCAGTATTGTGTATTGTCAGTAAATTACTTGCTAAAAAAATAATGCAACTATTAGTTTGGGACAGAGGAAGTATTCTACATTTAAGTACATTATTGGTACATTAGGAACATAATTTGATTGTATTGATGTATTAAAAGAGACTCTCTCATTCCTAGGAGAAAATCCTTACTTTATGTCGTGCATTTTCTTAAAAGAAAAATAGATCTTTACTTAAAATGAATTCCCTATGAAGCAAAAGAATTATGAAGAATTGACATATTTTTCCATGAAAAATGTAGATATAACTCCACAAGTTAATTTAGTTTTATTTGTTTTAAGTTTTTAAAGTACCCTTGTGGGATCATATGTGAACATGTGAGCATTACTTTCTTGGAAAGTTAAAAAGGCTAGAAAATCTCAACATCATCATGAATCACACTACCTTGAGGTGATAAATCTATCTTAAGTTATTAAATAGAGTATTTGAGTTAATTACATCTGTAACTAATAATGGTAAGGGATATTATATAATTTCAATGAGGCTTTTCATATGTGTAATGTGGTGACTGTATGTAGTTTATGACCTTAACAGAGAGACATATTTCACTAGGTGCAGAAAGAAAGATGAAGGGTTGGAAAACTTAAAATGTTAATATGATCTTAATGGAGATTTTCTTTATGTCTGGACATCGCATTTTCTTTAGCTGCCTATTAATATTGTTTTGTTCTCCCGTCTTATTCTAGGAGAGTGTTGAGAGAGTGCAGGGTTTACTACGTATGGCTACTCTTCAACAAGATGATGCAGCAGAACGGGCTTCCCGAACTCCTGCTGCTCATCGTTCAAATATGGCCCTGGATGCTCAGCAGCAAGATGGACGTTCCCCAGGTACACCAAGTTCATCTGCTGCATCGAGACCTTTGCCTTCTGAAGATAAGGAGCGACTTAGAAAGTTGGAAGAGATGAAGAGAAAACAGGAGCTGGAATTGGAGGAGAGGAAACGAAAGGTGAGGCTTTCATTTGAAACTGATCATTTCTTTCAACTTATTAAGTTTTGGGTACCTCAGACTAACATTTACCCTTGCTCCATCTGTCAGTGGTGGTATTAACAAAGACGAGCACCATTGGTATAAAAATTTGTTCATTGCCTATGAAACTGATTTATAAGTACAAGCCAGTATTTTAACTGTTTTGTCATTTTTATTCCAGGATGAGGAAATAAAACAGAAGATTCATACTCAGCAATTGCAACAACAACAACAACAACAGCAGCAGCAGCAGCAGAATCAACAGAACCACCTTGGGGCTCAAAATCCTTCATCACCTCCTCATTCTCAGAGTAATCCCCCCTCGTCCATCCTGTCATCACGGCAGGGAAGCCTTAACATAGGTAGCCCATCCAGTAACCAGTTTAGCACACCTCCAACTTCTAAGTCCATGGATCCCAGCCATTTACGTTTGGAAAATCTCGTCATCAATGGACCAGCATCTCCACCTCATCATGGAACCTACCAGGGCTCCAATCATCAGCAGTACAATGGTTACCTCTCATCACAGTCAACCAATTCTAACAATAGTGGACCAAATAATACAAACAATTATTTTCAACATGAACACCCAAAAACTGTAAATAATTATTTCCAACATCAAGAACTTAGTGTTAAATCACCATTGTCTCCAGGTTCTCAGAGTGGAGCTCAGAGGTTAGATTCACTTCTTCATATGAGTGGGCCACAATCAAATACTGGTAATGATCGTAATGCAAACTCTGGACCACCACAGCCACCTGAACGAGGATCCTCATTCACTGTTATGTCACAGACTCAAAGTGTCTTGAGGAACTCGACAGCTAACATTTCAACATTAGGCTTAGAAAGAGGTAATGTCTCTAATAATAGGGGATCTGAAAGTAGTCATCAGTCTGGTTCTACTGCAACAATCAAGAGAGTCTCATTTCATGACCCTAATGCCAACCAGCCTCCTCCACCGCCTACAAGTCAGCCACCAGCTCTGGAGAGGATACGAGAAGATCCAAATGTAAGTATGCAGTTGAGCTTGCATTGGGAGTACCATTAAATAATACTGTATAGAAATGTAGTTATGAAGTGCTATCTTAGGAATATAAATGACTGAAAAATATAGTTTAGCTACTAAGACAGGAACACAGCCCTGCAATGTGGGGACTAAAATGTGAACCGACCAAATGAGCTGAGGCAATAACAGAATTTTCAATGGCATTTAGATGATAGGACTGATTACTTGGAAAGTTACCAATGTCGGAACTGCGTATGTGTATTTGAAGTACCTGAAACTTCAGGCAAAGGCACTGACAAGTGCGTTCAGAAGATTGCCACTCGGGATAGCGAGCCTTCCTCTTACAAGTAGGTCCCGGGTTTGATTCCGAGCCAGTCACTAATTTTTACCTCAATAAGAGGGCTAATTTGATTTCTACTCAGCCTATGTTAGAATAATATAGGAGTTATCTTATCTAGAAAGGAATAATGGCTGAGAGGTTTCATCACACTGACCTCATGCAACCTTATAATGTGCAGGCCTTTGGACTAAGCAGTGGTTGCTTGGTAGGCCAAGGTCCATCAGAGCAGTAGGGCTGTGGGCTGCTTTTTAATTTTAATATTTTGGTAAGATAGGTCAAGCAGCTGTGTTGGTTTGGTGTTAAGTTTTGTTTTCAGGGTTGTTGGAGTGAATCCTTGCAGTTGGTTTAGAGAGACTTGTGAGTAGATTCACTGGCATGTGAAAGGTTTCTGTAGGGTAAAATTCCAACTTCCTAACATATAAAAAAAAAAAATAGACATCAGTTGAAGGGCCTTAAATACATAAACCAACAAACCCATTACACATACAGCCCATTTAGGGCCTTGGCCTGCTAAGGTGACTGCTGCCCAGTCAGATGGTTTGTAGATGTTAGCATGCCATTTGGTTAGTATGATGACATGCTCAACCTATTACCTGGTTTGCACGACCAAGATATTAAACACACAGCCTTATTATTATTATCAAGCAAAAAATAAAAATAATGTACAAACTGTTGTTTCCTCTTTGAGAATCCTTTTTTATTCTGCCTTTGTGGAGAAGCCTAGAATTTTATTGTAGTGTAATAACTTGTTCCCCATGAAAATATGTGCGAAGATGTCCAAATGAGCGGAGTGATTCTCTTGTAGGACAGTGATTTTATATTAACAGAAAGTGTGACATTGCTTTGTATGAGTCCTTGTTATGGTCTTAGCATTTGTCTTTGCAATCTCTAAGTAAGTAGAGTAGGATTGAGGATTATTTATTTATTTTTTAGCTTATGGTACAAGTTAAGCTGCGCACAAATTGAGTAACATTGTAAAAGCAACAAGTAATTTACAAACCAGAATAAATATAAAAAGTCAAAGTAAAATATAAAGTAGAAATTGAGAGAGATATGTACAATACAGAAAAAAAAAAAGAAAGAAAAGTACAAAAAAACAGAAATGATGTCAAATATAAGTAAATACATACTCTAAATTAACAAATGATAAGAAAAAATGGCCGAATTGGCCATGCAGTTCGGGTTGCGCAGCTGTGAGCTTGCATCTGGGAGATAGTGGGTTCAAATCCCACTGTCGGCAGCCCTGAAGATGGTTTTCCATGGTTTCCCCATTTTCACACCAGGCAAATGCTGGGGCTGTATCTTAATTAAGGCTATGGCCGCTTCCTTCCCATTCCTAGGCCTTTCCTATCCCAATGTCGCCATAAGACCTATCTGTGTCGGTGCAACGTAAAGCAAGTTGGAAAAAAAAAAAAAAAGTAAAACAAAAACTAAACTAAGATGCCAAGTTGTTACAGCCATTGAATAGACATTGTTGAAGCTGTCAGGAGGTCGTCGGTAGTTCCGCAGAAGGCTCTATGTGGGCAACTGAAGATTATAAGAGATCCCTGAAATCTGTTGTGTTAATTGGCATGTAATATGGAGATTAATAGAACCTGTCTTACTATATCCAATCTAATAGAAAAGAGTTATTTGTTTTCCGAATTACATAATGTGAGGTTCTTGATCACTATGATGTAAGTCCCTAAAATGGAGCAATTAATTCCTTGGCAGACACTGAAACTTACAGCAGGGGAAATTAAATTTTCATCATGTTCTTGAACACATTGGATAGTATTCTCAGCAGAGAGAATTGATGTTTTCTTGCCTTCTTTTCAGCACTTCATCAGTGAGGCAGAGACACTCCTGGCATCTCCAAAGAGTCCAGATGGAGGACCATTCCCTAGTAATACTCCAGGAGTGATTGGTGCACAGGAGGTGTACAAGTAAGTCACTCTGATCATAATACAGTATAGCAATGATTATCCTCCATTATTCAACTTGCATTTGTAGAATATGTCCTTAAATACACCCTTGTAAGTGGGATGAGTATTATTGCTACCATTAGCAACAACAGTAAGAACACAGGCCTGCAATGGAAATTTGTCTGAAGAGTTGAAGTTGATTATAACAGATTTTGATATGTCAAATTTGGTAAAAATAATTATGAATGAAGCAAAATTTTAATTTTACTGATTTAATGTGTTTTATACATATGGATTAAGATTTCTTATTCACAGATCATATAAGTTACTACAATAAAACCTGCCAGGGAAGTGGTGAACGGTTAATTATAAAAACCTGGATAATCCATACTATTCATTTTAATGAACTTTAAAGTACATAAAATACATACCGTATAACCTTAAAATGCAGTGCATTAAACCCTCTTTAAAACCAAAATGTAGTCAAAGCTACAACAATACATACTAAATATTCACCTAAATTACCAGCAGACCATAAATAATTTATCTAGTATCATTTAAGCTGCTTTAAAAAATCCGTTACTTTTTTTGCACTCTCCTACAACTTATTTTCCTCTTTATGTCCATTCTGAACTTTCTAATTACAAGAAAGTCTGAAAAATCCGTATCGTCCTCTTGTTCCAAGAATTCCATTAATATTTCAGCCGACTCCAGTGTGGTCTGAAGTGGTACGCAATTGTTTGTGACGCACACTTCTTCCCCTTCCTCCTCACTTTCACTCATCACTTCGTCACTTCACAGCTGACTGCCAATTTCCGGTTCGCGCTTTTATTTACTATTTCATTGTCAGTTAAAATGTGATGCCCAGGCAATACCTCATCAGTATGAAGCCATTCCTCAATGTTACTTTCATCCACTTCTCCAAAATGAATGTTACTTTCAGTAGTCTTCAGGATGTCTTTGATCACCAATCCCTCATTTTCATCTTCATCAATGAACCCATGAAAATCGTTGACGAGGTCTTCGACATCAACATACAATTTTCTCCACAATCGAGTGATGTTCTGAGCGGTTACTAGATCCCATGATTTCTCTGGGCAAGATAAAGCGGTTCTTTAAGATTGAGTTTTTTCCAGAACTCAACCATCGACGTTTCTTCGGAAAGTAAGAGGCCTAGCAATTCCCGCTTATAATGCACCTTAAAGGTTGCGATGATGCCTTGGTCCATCGGCTGAATTAATGAAGTTACATTAGGTGGCAAATAGGAAAAAAAAAAAGTTTCCATCCTCTGATTTCAACTCTGTATCAACAGGGTGAGAAGGTGCATTATCAAGAAAAAGGACAGATTTTAATGGCAAGCATTTAGACGCCAAGAAATCTCGAACCCGCGGAACGAACTTATTATGGAACCACGTCCTGAAAATATTGCGTGTCATCCATGCAGATTTGTTATGACAATAATCCACTGGGAAATATTTCATCACTGTTCCTTTGAAAGAACACAGATTTTTTGCTTTACCAACAACAGCTAATTCTAATTTATGGTCGCCACTAGCGTTCGCACTGCACACGATGGTAACGCACTCTTTACTAGATTTGTGACTGAGAGCTGATTTCTCTTCAGCAGCTGCTAGTGTTTTACTGGGTAAGCACTTCCAGTAAAGTCCAGTTTCATCAGCATTTCACACTTGACTTGGAACGAAATTGTATCTCTCAGTTATGCGCTTAAACTCGTATCTTAAGTTTTCTGCTGCACTGCTGTCACCACTTAGTTTTTCTTCTTCGATGTTTAATTCTCGAATGCCATGTCTGTCCTTAAATCTCTGTAGCCAACCATTGGATGCTGGTGAAGACCCTGAGAGCCCCATCTTTTCGTGAAAAATTTGTGCCTGCCTTGTTATCATAGGACCACTAATAGGTACACATTCGCCTCTCTTTTGCTGAAACCAACTTCATTGATGAAGATGAAAATGAGGGATTGGTGATCAAAGACATCCTGAAGACTACTGAAAGTAACATTCATTTTGGAGAAGTGGATGAAAGTAACATTGAGGAATGGCTTCATACTGATGAGGTATTGCCTGGGCATCCAGTTCTTTTAAAGATGATGCTTTCATTGTTTTTCTTTTAGCGAGTCCATGCAAACTGTCAGAACTCGCCGCAAACTGCAACACTTTGTCTTTATTCTTCAATAGGTCCCATACTTGTTGTCACACCCACACCGAACTCTGACTAAATTTGAGACTAGTTCACCTTTCTTTAATCGTTAGATTATATTAACTTTATTTTGTATGGTTAAAACTACACAGTTTCTTTTTACTACAGATTTTGATCTCAGCATTTCTCGGCTGTTAGAAATGAAAATGAATGTTCAACTTTATCAGTCACTCTCACATTTCCTTACTTTGCACTACAGTACAGAATGTAGCCTGTCTACTAATAGCAGAGGTTGACTATGACGGACCGCTAGGCTGGTTTCTGATTCCTGTGCATTGTGAAATATTTACGATGCAGTAGCCTGTGGTGAAAATATTTAACCTTGACAGAGAACGACATGAAAGATCTACGTACGGTACTCGGAGATGTTACACGCTGCCAAATAAGTTGTAGGTATCATTCTGAAGTAGAAATGACTACGCTCTGTGGGCTGGGAGAGGGCACATTACAGTACATTATTTGTCAACAATGGAATGGATAATAAAGTTTGTGACTGTTGAATTTGAATAGCATCCCTCTTCTTTTGTAACAGTTAAAAGTTAAATAATTTTACACAACATAAAATTACGTAGTAAAAAAATGTATGAAGTCATGTCTCCAATGCCAATTGCCGGTCTATGCACGTGTACGTACAGTAGTTACTGTATGTTATGATCGTGGACTCAGGAGTCGGAGAGTCGATGTACAGTCGCTCCAAAACAGAATACTATATCAAGATACCTTGACATCAAGAGCCGGGCTGAGTGGCTCAGACGGTTGAGGCGATTGCCTTGTGAGCCCAACTTGGCAGGTTCGATCCTAGCTCAGTCCGGTGGTATTTGAAAGTGCTCAAATATGTCAGCCTCGTGTCGGTAGATTTACTGGCACGTAAAAGAACTTCTGCGAGACAAAATTTTGGCACCTCACCGTCTCTGAAAACTGTCAATGTGGTTAGTGGGACGTAAAACCAATAACATTATTATTATTATCATCATCATCATCATCATCATCATCATTGACACCAAGAGTACGCTCATTCAGTTTTGGAGCGACTGTACATTGCTTTTAAATTTTATTTTATTTTGGGTGGGGGGGGCAACAGATAATATACAGAACAGTTAATCGAGTTAATCAAGGTTTTACTGTATATCACTGAATTAGTGCAAGAGAACTTGATATGACCTGATAGTTTTGCAGAATACTTTTATATTCTAATTTCCACTATCTTATATATCCTGGGAAATGAAATGTTATTTGCACACTTTGAGCAGCCCTCCTCATTCTGCTTTCCCAACAATTAAAGAATTGTGACTTGGCATACTGCGTTGTTGCTTTCACACACAACTGTGTTGATTTATCCATTTAAACCAAACCCCATGGCACAACAGCCCCAAAGGGTGATGGCCTACCAAGCGACCACTGTTCAGCCGGAAGGCCTGCAGATTACGAGAGAAAGCAGGAAAAAAAAAAAAAAGCATTTCCTGGGTTTATGAAGGTAATCATGTGATAGGAATGGTTTTCTGCTGTGATTTGATGCATAACAGAAGGAATAAGTGCGCACAGGAGGCCAAGTGACTGACAACTAGACACCTAAAAATAAATGGCCTATTTCTCATGAACTAATAATTGTACCATTAACTTAGGATTTGTGCTAAATGAGTCTTTGAACTACTGTCTCAAACTTTTTAGCACAGAGTTTCTGAAGTAACCACAACACTAGTTATCATTGCATCCTGAAACAACCCTTGCAAGAAGTTTTTTGTCATCCTGTCTCAAAAATGTGACATGTCTCTTCTTCATTACTATTAGCAAAATATAAAATCAGTCATGGTAAACTGCTTTCTTTTGAATCTCTTCTGTAAACATTAAAAGTTAATCTGAGCTATGTTGTAATTTAAATGGTCACTGAGGGGATCATACCTTGAATTAAATCCTGTTAACCTCTTGGTGTTAATTTCTTCTTCATTCAGATCATAACATACATACATACATACATACATACATACATACATACATACATACATACATACATACATACATACATTATCATTATAGACTGTTATGCCTTTCAGCGTTCAGTCTGCAAGCCTCTGAGAATTTACTAAACGTCACCACAATCCTCGATTTGCAACTAGTGTTATGGCTTAATTTAGTTCTATACCTCTTATCTTTAAATCGTTAGAAACCGAGTCTAACCATCGTCGTCTTGGTCTCCCTCTACTTCTCTTACCCTCCATAACAGAGTCCATTATTCTCCTAGGTAACCTGTCCTCCTCCATTCGCCTCACATGACCCCACCACCGAAGCCGGTTTATACGACAAGCTTCATCCATCAAGTTCATTCCTAAATTAGCCTTTATCTCATCATGCCGAGTATACCCTCCTGCCATTGTTCCCACCTGTTTGTACCAGCAATCATTCTTGCTACTTTCAAGTCTGTTACTTCTAACTTATGAATAAGATATCCTGAGTCCACCCAACTTTCGCTCCCGTAAAGCAAAGTTGTTCTGAAAATAGACCGATGTAAAGATAGTTTCGTCTGGTTGACTTCCTTCTTACAGAATACTGCTGATCGCAACTGCGAGCTCACTGCATTAGCTTTACTACACCTTGATTCAATCTCACTTACTATATTACCATCCTGGGAGAACACACAACCTAAATACTTGAAATTATCGACCTGTTCTAGCTTTGTATCACCAATCTGACATTCAGTTCTGTTGAATGTCTTACCTACTGACATCAGTTTAGTCTTCGAGAGGCTAATTTTCATACCATACTCATTGCACCTATTTTCAAGTTCCAAGATATTAGACTGCAGGCTTTCGGCACAGTCTGCCATTAAGACCAAGTCGTCAGCATAGGCCAAACTGTTTACTACATTTCCACCTAACTGAATCCCTTCCTGCCATTTTATACCTTTCAGCAGATGATCCATGTAAACTACGAACAGCAAAGGTGAAAGATTACAGCCTTGTCTAACCCCTGTAAGTACCCTGAACCAAGAACTCATTCTACCATCAATTCTCACTGAAGCCCAATTGTCAACATAAATGCCTTTGATTTATTTTAATAATCTACCTTTAATTCCATAGTGCCCCAGTATAGTGAACATCTTTTCCCTCGGTACCCTGTCATATGCTTTCTGTAGATCTACGAAATATAAACACAACTGCCTATTCCTCTCGTAGCATTTTTCAATTACCTGGCGCATACTGAAAATCTGATCCTGACAGCCTCTCTGTGGTCTGAAACCACACTGGTTTTCATCCAACTTCCTCTCAACGACTGATCGCACCCTACCTTCCAAGATGCCAGTGAATACTTTGCCCGGTATACTAATCAATGAGATACCTCTATAGTTGTTGCAATCCTTCCTGTTCCCTTGCTTATAGATAGGTGCAATTACTGCTTTTGTCCAATCTGAAGGTACCTTACCAATACTCCATGCTAATTTTACTACTCTATGAAGCCATTTCATCCCTGCCTTCCCACTATACTTCACCATTTCAGGTCTAATTTCATCTATTACTGCTGCCTTATGACAATGGAGTTTATTTACCATCCTTTCCACTTCCTCAAGCATAATTTCACCAACATAATTTTCCTCCTCCCCATGAGCTTGGCTGTTTGCAACACCACCATGATGATTTCCTTTTACATTGAGAAGATGTTCAAAATTTTCCCTCCACCTCTCCAGTGATTCCCTGGGATCTATTATGAGTTCACCTGAATTACTCAAAACACTGTTCATTTCCTTTTTCCCTCCCTTCCTAAGATTCTTTATTACTGTCCAGAAAGGTTTCCCTGCTGCTTGACCTAGCCTTTCCAGGTTATTACCAAAATCTTCCCATGACTTCTTTTTGGATTCAACAGCTATTTGTTTCACTCTGTTTCTTTCATCTATGTACAAATCCCTGTCTGCCTCGGCCCTTGTTTGGAGCCATTTCTGATAAACCTTCTTTTCATGTTTACAGGCTGCTCTCACTTCATCATTCCACCAAGATGTTCGCCTTTTCCCGTCTTTACACACAGTTGTTCGTAGGCATTCCCTTGCTGTTTCTACTACAGCATCCCTGTATGCCACCCATTCACTTTCTATATCCTGAACCTGCTTACCGTCTACTGTTCGAAACTTCTCACTAATCATATCTATGTACTTCTGTCTAATTTCTTCATCCTGGAGATTTTCTACTCGTATTCGTTTGCAGACAGATTTCACCTTCTCTACCCTAGGCTTAGAGATACTTAGTTCACTACAGATCAGATAGTGGTCTGTATCATCAAAAAACCCGCAAAAAACTCGTACATTCCTAACAGATTTCCTGAATTCAAAGTCTGTTAACCCTATAATGCCTGGCGTGACAAATTTGTCACACGACTTTCAGATGCTATCAGAAGCTATAATTAAGGGCCTTATTTTTTGGTGAAATAAAACTGTTGATTTCGGTAGGTATTTCTTGAAATAAATTGTCATACTGATCGATGTTTCTTGTGAAATATTCCTTATGGTATGGGGTAAATCTAACTAATTTTGTGATTAGGGGTTTTAAAGTGAACACTTGTAATGTATTAAATTGTTATTAAACCTTAGAACAACCAAATATACAACATGTTATAGAAATAAATACCGGTAGGCCTATATAAATCACTGAAACCTCGAAACGAAGTTAGGCGGAAGTTAGGAATTTATACATAGCCTACACTTTTTTGCCGGTCATGTGGTGTAGGGGTTGCGTGCCTGCCTCTCGCCAGGAGGCCCCGGGTTCGATTCGCGGCCAGGTCAGGGATTTTTCTCTCAACCTGAGGGCTGGTTCGAGGTCCACTCAGCCTACCTGATTAGAAATGGGAAGCTATCTGATGGTGAGATGGCGGCCCCGGTCTCGAAAGTCCAGAATAACGGCTGAGAGGATGCGTCGTGCTGACCACACGACCCCTCGTAATCTGCAGGCCTTCAGGCTGAGCAGCGGTCACTGGGCAGGTCAAGGCCCTTTCAGGGCGTTAAGTGCCGTGGGGTTTCGTTTGGTTCTACACGTTTTTACATTTTGAATGACTTGTCTCCAAAGTAAAAACTACGCATGGTTTCAACATTATCAGGATTCAGAGTTGTGCGACAGTCAGAAAGTATATTTTTGTAAACAAAGCAGCCCCTTTCACTGACCACATTAGACGTCGGAAACCATAATGCTTGCGAACGCTTGGTGCAAATTTACTGTGGTCTTCTATCGAACCTCCTAAAACTTCACTAACAATCTCTTCTTTCTTCTCTTCTATCAGACGTGCTTTCACTGCATTTTGCAAAGCCATATATCCCTGGAGAATATTTATGGATAGGCTGGTGCTGCCCAGCCGGGGATGAGTAACTCAAACAGTTAAGGCGTTGGCTTTCTGAGCCCAAGTTGGTAGGTTCAATCCTGGCTCAGTCCGGTGCTCAAATACGTCAGCCCCGTGTTACTAGTTTTATTGGCGCGTAAAGAACTACTGTGGGACAACATTCCGACATCTCGGCGTCTCCAAAAACCGTAAAAGTAGTTAGTGGGACGTAAAAACAATAACATTATTACAACTCAACCAGGCGATTTTTTATATTTTTTTTATTTTTTTAAATTTTTTTTTTGCTTTACGTCGCACCGGCACAGATATGTCTTACGGCGACGATAGAATAGGAAAGGCCTTAATGAAGGTACAGCCCCGGCATTTGCCTGGTGTGAAAATGGGAAATCACAGAAAACCATCTTCAGGGCTGCCGACAGTGGGGCTCAAACCCACTATCTCCCGATTACTGGATACTGGCCGCACTTAAGCGACTGCAGCTATCGAGCTCGGTGTGATTGATTTACAATAGGCCTACTAATATCGTCATATTTTATAATAAAGTCGGTATTATTTATCTTTCCTTTTATATTCATCCATGTCCTCATGCCAGGATTATCCAGTTTTTCTATAGAAATGCTGGTTTATATGAATGCTTTTGTTGTGTCTATTACAAATTGCTCTCTACCACTTTTCAACTCCTTTGCAATGTATAAAGTATTGCCGATTGTTATTTGCCGCATAAAATCATGTTCATTTGCTTCATTCTTCTTCTTTTTGTGTGTTTCTGATTCTCTACAGTATTTATCGCACGTATCTCTTCGTTTTCACGTAATGCAAACATTACAGTATTTACACATTAGAATATTTCTTGCAGCATCAAATACATAGAAGGCCTCACTGTTGTATTCCTCGGCCCTCGGAAAAACTGTTGTGACTTTAGTTTTCAGCATTTTTGTACTTAAATGCTGGACATTTGCTGATAAAGTTTCATAAGTGGCGAACTCTCACTCCGAAAGAGTATAATGACCACTGCTGTATCTATAACCGATCTTGCTACGAACACAACACTATTTGCTGTAATCGATAACAGATATCGATTTTTAATGATTGCCTTAGAGATCGCGGAACTGAATACACATACCTCCGATACACAGGGGACAGGGCTCATCGCTTTGTGTGCATTTGTGTAGAGAATATACAGCGCTATCAATCAACTGAGAAGGAAACTACTATAGTCAAGTTCTCAGAAGCATTTAAACGTTTATTGGAGATCTTTTCCGATACGATTTCGCATTTTTCATACCAAGTGGGGTATATTTCGTGATTATTTGCACGATTTGCATAATAAATCAGATTTTGCGATATTTCGAGAGTTCATTTCGCTAAAATATATTACGGTACGGTACCTACAAGGTCATATATAGGCTAGAAAGAAGATATGAAAAATTTCGTGCGTATCGCTATTACCAAAAAATACGGCCCCTAGCTATAATACATCTCTTTTATTCTTCCCGGACCACAGTTGAAGAAAATATCCACCAGAGTGTGTTCACGACTGTGTGACAAATGTGCTACTCTGGGCATTAAGAATAAAAGAGATGTATTATAGCTTCTGATAACATCTGAAAGTCATGTGACAAATTTGTCATGCCGGGGATTGTTAAGATATAGTCTATTATGGATCTGGTACCCCTAGCCTCCCATGTGTAGCAGTGAATAGCCTTATGCTTGAAGAATGTATTCGTAACTGCTAAACCCATACTAGCACAGAAGTCCAGCAAACGCTTCCCATTCCCATTAGCTTCCATATCTTCCCCACATTTACCAATCACCCTTTCGTATCCTTCAGTTCTATTCCCAACTCTCGCATTGAAATCGCCCATTAGTACTATTCTATCCTTGCTGATGACCCTGACCACGATGTCACTCAATGCTTCATAAAACTTGTCAACTTCATCCTCATCTGCACCCTCACATGGTGAATACACGGAAACAATTCTTGTCCTAATTCCTCCAACTAACAAATCTACCCACATCATTAGCTCATTTACGTGCCTAACAGAAACTATGTTGCGTGCAATGGTATTCCTGATAAAGAGCCCTACCCCAGACTCTGCCCTTCCCTTTCTAACACCCGTCAAGTACACTTTATAATCTCCTATCTCTTCCTCATTATCTCCCCTTAACCAAATATCACTTACTCCTAGCACATCCAGATGCATCCTCTTTGCTGACTCAGCCAGTTCTACCTTCTTTCTTCCATAAGCCCCATTAATATTGATAGCTCCCCATCGAATTCCATTTCGTTCGCCAAGTTGTTTCCAAGGAGTCCCTCGCCTGTCAAATGGGAGTGGGACTCCATTACTCCCATAGGTCCGAGGCTTACTTAAAATGTTCTGAGCTCGGTAAATTCATGAAGCAGGATGCTACCCTACTTGCACATAGTCCAAGTGAGGATCTCTCCTCTAACAGGTTGTGGACCACCGGTGAATTGTATAGTCCTAGCCGCCTGAGCACAAGGAGGGCCATGACTCAGAATATGTCCGAGATGCCCACTCCCATTCCATAACAACTGGTATCCCGACTCTCAGGACCACTTACTACGCCACTCAGCCGTTGCCCATGGTTCACGAACTAGAACGTGACTACAGTAACGCACAAACATGAACCATCAGATCATAACAGTACTGCAATATTCTCTAGATCATCTTGTAACATTGATTCTTCTTCAGATGTTCCAGGAAATCCACTTGGCTGAAAATACTCTTATGATCTTAATAACACAATGAGCATTTTTAACCAGAAAATTACATAGAATATCATCACATGTTCCACTGATTGTTGGAATAGGCTTCAGGATTACTTTTTCAAATTACTGCCTTAGACTGGACAGCACCCTTTTGCTTTATAGATGATTAGTTAACCCACTTAGCTGAAGGGGTGACCTCTTATCGTGCTTTTGTATGTTATATTTACTCTTTGTTCTATAGGGATCCTCGGACACGAATGCTGGCTGCACAACATCAGAAGCTTATGTCCAATAGGTCAGGCCAGCTTCCAGAAAAACTTAGCTTCAAAGAAAAGATGAAAATGTTTGCCATGGAGACTGGAGAAGATGGAACTCCCAAAGAAAAAGTGAAAATCTCACGAGCCCAGAGGGACATTGACAACCTTGGCCAAGCTAGTGGACTTAATAACAATGACAATTAATGTCATTGAGGTGAGGTTATTGAGCTTAAGATTTATGAAAAATAAAAACAAACTATGATCGTTCAGTTTTAACAAAATATGAGAAAAACTTTATTAAGACTGTGGAAAAATATTGGAAAGTGAAAAGAACTTTTATGAAATGTTACAAATATAATATTGTAAATAAAATGTTATGCATTTCAAAATGCCTATCTTAGTTAAACTGTTAACACCAATTTATTCAGAGAGCATTGTGTTCAGTGAAGCATTGATGTGTGTGGGTGAGTGGAAAAAGTAGTGATTTTAATGTTAGAAGAGAGCAGTATGAAACTCCACAAAATCTTGAATGGATAAGTATTGGAAAGGAACGAACAAGTGACTTGAAAAACATGCAAATCCTTAAAGTTATGACAATAGAAATGAAGTGGGCTAGCACAAGTTAGATTGATTTATTTATATATGTTTGGACTTTATAAGATAAGGTTTATATACTGAAAAAGAAAATAGAGAAATATTGGAGCACTTGTTTTGCATGTAAATGCAGTCTTATTTGAAGAAATGTAAAAAAGGAAAATATTGAAAATATCCTAGCCATGGTAACTGGTTGAGAGAATTGAAAAGTTCACTGTTGAATTATTGATTTATCTTTTTTTGTAATCTACAATAATTTTTTTGGATGTTTTTAAGTCATAAGAAGAGCTTAATACCTGATGGGAGGGGGGCATGATTAGCTCAGTGGCTTAGCTGCTGGATTTCCACCCAGAAGGCTGAGGTTTGAATCCTGGCCGATCCTGGGTTGAGATTTCCATCTCGTAAACCATGTGGCATCAGGAAGGGCATTCAGCCTTTGAACACCCGGCCAAAACCAAAGTGAGCCTGGGTGGCCCCAACAAACCCAGAAATAAATGGGGGTAAGTTGAAGAAGTAATAATTTGTTAATACCCGTGCTATCCTTACTATCTGCCCTGTATAATTGAGTTAGAACAGTCTAATTATTTCTTCTTTGAAAAATTGTTCCGTTTCTAACATAGACATACATTTCTAAAGGGCTCCACAGGTTTTTGTTATTGCACCAGGTTTCTTTTGAAATATATATTTGAAATATTTTCTGACAGATACAAGCAAAATAATAATATCATCACAAAGAATGTTATTTCTTTAGCAGCATCTCATTGAAGTTAAGTTTAACAGACTTCATAAAAAGTTCTGTGTGCAAGGATCTAACAATTCAGCTGGACAAAAGTGGTAATTTTCAGCTGCTATCAGGAACATACTTGGCTGAAACAATGATGTCATTATTTGTCAATAACATGGGTTTAATATAAAAGGAAATACTCATATTTTGTACCTAATACACATTATTAGATATGACTTGTGCACTTGTACCTGGATTTAGTTGTAGTTTCAGGTTATATTAATTCTGTATAGAACCTTGCTCCTAGAAGGCTGCATAGGTTGGGAAGTAAGTAGGATGAGAGTCACTGCTGTATAGCCAATCCACTAAATGTAAAATTATTTAACTCAAAGTATTTTTATGTCATTAATGAAATCTCTGCTGTTTATCGACTTCACGTATATTTTTCTGTGTGTTGTGAAATAAGCCAGGGATTTTTTTTATTTTTTTAATTTGTGGTTATTCATGTGCAACTTATTCCATTTGGTAATAGTGGCTACTTCCTTTTGATAAACCTTTATTTTGGCATTGCCTTCTAAAGTGATAGAGAAAATGCACATGTCATTTCTGAGTTCCTTATTGAAAGTATTGACTTTACCATACCCAGGCTGTGAATGGCTCAGGTGGTCGAATGCTTTCTCTGAGCTCAGGTTGGCGAGTTGGAACACGGCTCAGTCCGATGGTATTCAACTGTGCTTGAGTATGGGTGACATCTCTGAAAACCATAAAAGTACAGTAGTTAATGGGACATTAAAAACAATAACATTATTACTGTTATTTTATTATTGAGAATTTGTTTCTGTACTTGGGAGCAGTTCAATATTTTAATGATTATTTCAAAATATTGTGGCCATAACAAAATTCTCTTCCGACAAATTTTTATAAAATTGGCTATTCTTTTATGGAGAGGAGGTTTGTTAATAACCTCTTAGAGTGTAACGATTTTTCTCTATATTTCTTTGTTGGCATTAGTTTTAAATACATTTTACCGTGAACTTTCAGTTTTTAATCTTGCATGTCTACTGTGCAAGGAGGTGCATTGCAATGCATTTAAAACTATCAGTTCTCAAGAGATTCTTCTTAACATGGTAGTTTTTGTTGTAGAAGATTTTTATGTGGTTTTTAATTAACTGGTTATACCATTTTATTTGATCTGATCAGTCAGTGATATGTGCATTTTCAGTTAACCTTTGGTTCATGAATCACAATACTATGGTCTTGACCCAAATTGTTTAGTTTAAAAGAAAATTAAAGAGGACAAAATAGCATTAATTTTTTATCTACTTTTATAAAAAATTACATGAGCTTTCAAAGCTCAACATTCAGAAATTTCGTAATGAATTTGTACACATTTACATCACATTTTAATAATGACTGGGATAATTAATTTTTCATATTGTTTTATTCATGGGTGTTGTTCACCTTCACCAACAATCCTAACTTATGTACTTATTTGTAATTTTGAAATACTACAGAAAAAGTGTTATAACATTGTAGGAATTGGTATTGTATTAACAAAGAGTTTAGTATATGTTTTGTGATACAAATTTAAATGAATTACAAAATTGTTATATTAATATGAAAATATTACCTGGTTTAATGTGATGTTCAACATATATAGTTAGAATTTCAAAAGAATATATGTACATTTATTTACATAAAGGTGCTGATAAATTGTTTGGTGACCAAACTAAAAAGTAACAATTCATGAAGCAGGGGCCTTTGGAGAGAGAACTAGGAATTTTTTCTGGGTGGACTAAATTCAGTTATCAGATGTTCCTGGTGCTATCTGCCCCCTGGTGACACCTCTTGGTAACTGTTACCTTCCCTTCTTCATTAAAATAATGACAAACTTGTATTATTTCCTTGACTTGCAGAAGTCTGGGAAATGCTGTTGTACAGTAGTCATTCTCATTGGTTAACTTTTATAACAATCTGAAATAACACCAAGTGTGTGGCAGATCTACTTAAAAAATCTTCCTCTTTGTGTTCTGATTGTAATACCTGTATTATCTTTCAACACAATAAGAAAAAATGGGAGTGTACTAAGATAGGAAAAAAATCTTTTCAAAATATCTAGTTTGGTTGAAAACTTTGTACTCTGAAACAATTCAATAATTCATTCAGTATAATTCTTAGTTTCATTGTATATTTCCTGTGTACATTACTTTCCACACATTTCTTCTATACATTCTCTTTTTATGTTTAGTGACTAATGAACTGCATCACTTTTCTTGGTATTTCAAGATATAAGAGGCCTTCATGTAGAATTTGTAGACTGGAGTTAGACTAGATGAAAGAAAGATGCAGAGGATGAAAGAATATGAGTGTTATGTATCACGCTTAATATTTGTAAAGTTACTCACATAGTAATTGTTATTGATTGGACACTGTTTTATGTTTTCGTCCAGTTAGATGTTCACATTTTTGTTTATAATATACAGATGATTTTTTTTCTCTTTTTTTTTCTTTATGGCAAGGGAACATTTAAATTTTGTACATTTGTATTTTTGTTTTTGAACAATATCAAAACTGAGTATTACAGCTATGGTGTTTGAAAAAATGCTTGCTATTCAAATATTAATTTTAATTATTTTATATAGACTTTCAATAGAAATAAGAATAGCATTGACTGTATATAGTTAAAAGAGTCCATTTCAAATGTTTACCAACATCGCAAGTTAGTATTTATAATGATTGGAAAATCATTTCATGCACAGTGATAAAAAACTGAAGGGAAAATACATATGGATATCACTACATTATCAGGTTAGGACTGTGATAGATATATATGTATGTGTACTGAGAAAAAATAGGCCCTAGGTACATTAAGAGAAATCCTTCATCATTGATATAGTGAAAGATCAGTTTGTTGCCTAAGCCCTTGCAATGCAACTTATGAAAATTAGTGAATTTTATATAATCATTTGTATTTTCTTTTCATATTTATCATCAGGAAATATGATAGTTAATTTATATTTCGTTCTTGTGCGCATTTCTTCTACTTTCTTCAAATCGTCAATCAAGCTTTGTATCACTAAATACAGTATATTAATTTTATGAAATGTTATGATATACAAAGGTATATTTATGTGATATTTTTTTCTGTGTTATCACCAGACTAGCCTTTTCTCTTTTTCTCAAAATCTTTTGTAGAAACTTTCATGAATTTACGTTTTAACCATGAGAAGGAGATCTATGGCAAATCATTTTAATTTACGAATCCTTTACTTTTGTCGAACATTGTTAGAAGTTTGTCGAGGAAATGAATAAGGCAGCTGAGGAATCAGCTATAAATATGAGAATACAAGACAATATATTGGTTTATAGCTAGTTAAGTTGATCACATTTATTTTTCAGATTTGTTTATTAAATCTTAATAAATAGTTATAAAACAAATATGTATTAAACCTATTGTAAAATTTTTGATAATCCCTCCAAAAATATGTAAATAGTTATTTTTCATGTATCTATGTAAAGGCAAAATACCATTTTTGTGTATAGATAATGGCAGTTTAGTTTTATGAGAAGACAAGAAAATAAAGATACTTTCAGTTTTATTGGTTATTTTCCTTGCTATTGGTCCAAGTCCAAAATATCTTCCTAAAATAACATATTTCATTATCATCCTTGACAAGGATTTGATTGTGAAGATTTACATTAGAATTGGGTTCCCATCATACATTTTTCAGAAATTGAAGAGAAAAAGATAAAAAAACTACCTACAACTTGTAAATGTTTATAAAGCAGTTTGATCGTTTGATAACCCAAAGTTTGCTTACAAATACACTGATATATTATGATGACATTTGATCAAATGCATCGAATTTTGTAGAGATTTGAATGTTTGGACTTTCCTAGTTTTAGCACCAAAGTTGCTGCAAATGCAGTGGGAAGAGCAAGTGGTAAACACATATTGCTATGTAGTTTTATTTTTCTATGATAGGCAATCTATATATTGTGCCCATACTAGTCAGACGATGGCATAATTAATCTCAACATTTCAACTGTTCAAATTCCTGAAAAATCTCATTTTAATGTCTAGGAATTATTATTATTATCCACTTATTAAATTGTCACACAGATAACAAGGAAAATTCTAGAAGACACCTCGTGGTCAACATACATCTCTATTCCACCCAAAATCATAATTGATTTATTAACATCCACTAAAATTAAATACCCACACGGTTTGTGGGTGATCGTAGATAAACATAGTTTAAATGACAACGGTAGCATGGGACACCTCCAATTACACAATAGAGAGGTTATCCACTAATATTCTAACATGGACTATAAATTCTACCTCTAAAGAAAAGATGCAGGAACAATTTATAAATTTACTAATAAATATAGATGTCTTGATTTCTGTATGTGTGATTTGTTGTCTTCTCTACTCCTCAGGATATCGCCGTCAGACTGAGGCATTGTGTCCCATTTAATGGTGCCTTTCCATTTTGCTGGTGATGATGAATTCGCAAGTCTGGTGATAGGTCCTTAGTAGAAGACACATATTAATCCCCTGTCATAATGATCTTCCATGGCAAAATTTATTGCACCTGAAACTGGCAAAGGGAATTTGGATTTCTACATACGTTGACTACAGTTCTCACTTGTAGAAAAAAGAGACTTAAGTTGTCCAAGCGTACTTATAAAAAAGAAAAGGACAACTCAAGGAACACCTATTCTTGTAACACAAAATAAAATTCAAACTTTATTGAAGTAAAGCATGATCAACAAAACCAGAATGGTGAAAAGAAAACAACAAGCATGGTTTCAAGTTTCTGATAAAAAATTATATCCCTCCCTTCATTTGCTGGAGTAAATCTCAATCCGACCGAAACAACCTCGCACAAAACCCTTGTTACACATCTGTCAACAGACCTCATTGAAATTAATGCTCAGCATAACTTAAATTTCATCTATCTTGATGGACATACTAATCTAAAATTTTACGCCATATTTTGAAAAATAAGTCTTACAACAAGTAATTAGTTAATGACTTAATTAATTCTTCTGACTCCTAGGGCTTGATTTTCTGATTCAATCATTATCTAAATTATAAGTTTATTCATGTTAGCCTTCTATCATTCCCTCATTGAACTGTTAAATTATAAATTTATTAAATTTAAATATTCTAAATTATGGGCTTTAAATTACTGATTGGACCGGGCGAGTTGGCCATGCAGTTAGGACCACGCAGCTGTGAGCTTGCATCCGGGATATAGTGGGTTCGGACTCCACTGTCGGCAGCCCTGAAGATAGTTTTCCATGGTTTCCCTTTTTCACCTTCACCACAGCCGCTCCCTTCCCATTCCCAAAACCTTTCCTATCCCATCGTTGCCATAAGACCTATCTGTGTCGGTGCGACGTAAAGCAAATAGCAGAGATTTAAAAAAAAATACTGATAATATCTAATACGCTCTTCAGTGGTAATTCAACTTATCACCATTCAATTTTATGCACTTCCCTTATTATTTTTATAATAATTTATTTCAGTTTTTGGGCGATCATAGGTAAACATAGTTAAATAGAAGTCTGCGGTAGCATGGAACACCTCAAATCACACAGTACTCCATTAGGATTACACCACTACCCTACATAAAATTTTGAACAAGAAAGTAAGTAACATTACAATTCCATTTTACACATTATCTTGACATGGTATTTGACCTTTTACTTGACTTTTTGTGTTCACTCATCCTACTCCTATCACTGGTCTCATCTAATAAACCATTTACACATTAATTATATCAAAATAAATGAAGTAACTTCCTTTTTTGAAAATTTCTCTCCGTTTCTAGAAAAATTCCTACTGAACGCTGGACAAGTCAACAGTGAAGCAATAAGTCGTGTAACATTTCAGAATGACACAAAACATTCATCGCTCAACATTGTTCTGGAAATACAATGTGACCTTACACGAATTCCAAGTTAAGGGTTCAAGTTATTAATACTATGCCACGGTTGGTGTCACGTGGAGATGCAAGAAAATCCACTCAAGGGACGAGCGAGTTCAACGAGTTCAGTCACATTGTCCCACTGTTAGACTTTGAGATCTGACTGATATATGAGAGTGCATATTCAACAACGACTTAAGACAATACCACACTATTATACTAAACTTAGTCTATGAATAAGAATTCCGAGAATTATTTGTTTACTTTGGAAGGATATTCCGTTTTAATGAATATCATTTTAATGAAACTTAGTTACAAAATAATTGAAATAGCAACATGACTGAATATCTACTGTAGTTAAAATTGAATATAATCATTGCCGGGCTGAGTGGCTCAGACGGTTAAGGCGCTGGCCTTCTAACCCCAACTTGGCAGGTTCGATCCTGGCTCAGTCCGGTGGTATTTGAAGGTGCTCAAATACGACAGCCCCGTGTCGGTAGATTTACTGGCACGTAAAAGAACTCCTGCGGGACTAAATTCCGGCACCTCGGCGTCTCCGAAGACCTTAAAAAGTAGTTGGTGGGACGTAAAACAAATAACATTATTATTATTATGAATATAATCATTGACTGTAAATGTCCAAAGTCCCTAACTTTTGTTGGTTCTGATAATTCATAATGACAAGCTTTTATAATACACGTGAAATATGTTGGCAAGACAACTAACATTAAATTCAAATATCCAACAACTCCATCAAAGAAAAAGAAATCAACATAAAAGTTGCTGAAGGCTTATTTTTAACATTGCAATTCCATTATTTACATCATTTACTTCCTGGCTAACAGAATGAAATTTGGAATATTTATTCTGTGGCACTCGTATTTGTTGACCCCAAAAATCCATGTCTTTCAGTATTTCATTCCTTTAAATCATCACCTACTTCAGTAAAATCTAACAAAACAACTTGCGTGCGCCAATGACATGCTCACAACGTTATCGCTTATACCAACCATTCGATCAAAGAAATAGAACTATGCTGTGATCCCTCTCTAATTACAAAGGTCATGCAGTGAAATTAAAAATCAGCATCATCTAAAAAAAGTACCCGAGCAGAGCCAAGCACTACAGGCCTCTTTGTGAATAAAAATGTCATGAATCATTACATTCAACCCACTTTATCCTTGAAAGTAGCAAAATAAATAAATAAATAATTTACATAAATAAATAAATAGAAGTAACCAATCACAATGTTTGGCCTACAAATTTGCTGTAAAAGTGGGAGAGCACAGAAAATCCCCTTCTGGATGGCTGAGTTGGAAATCCACTGTACCCCATTTCAAAATTACTTGGCGGGAGTCAAATCCAGGATATTTCAGACCGTAGTGAGAGTATGTACCAGCAGGTAGCCCAATTCCTGGGGGTTTAAATGATGGGACACCCTCTCTCCAGAGGTCATAAATATGGAGGGCCTTTCTATTCCACGGCGTTCTAAAATACAGCCTGGTGTCCAAAGTAGGCACGTGCATGAGGGTAAGCAAGGCCAAAGTAAATTATATTTAAATATTTTAATCTCATACTATGCATGAATCTGCCAAGCTAGTTATGGTTACTGAATCCATATTTCCATACCCTTATCAGCATAATGATTCTGAATAGCACCAAAGTTTTGTTTTCGCTATTTACAAGAGATTCTGTATAAGTTTAAATATTTTAACTCATAGCTATCATTCATCTACTGAGATAGTTATGGTTACTTGATCCATATTTCCATACTCTTAACAGCATAATGATTGGGAATAGTACAAAAATGTTGCTTTCACTATTTACAAAGCCGAGAAATACAAGGGATATCCTCAACAAAACCTGGTCGTACTTCTAATGACCTTTCCATGGTGCTAAAGGTCACTTCCCTGAGACAACAATGAAATTATATCCGCCGAAGACATTATACTAATTTTTGCACCTCGGTCATGGCCATCTTCATGTTATATCAAATAGCATGCTATATCAAATGCCATCACGATCACAGAAACTGCACTCATCATCATCATCGTCGTCGTCATTTCCCATTATGCAGCTGTAGCCAGGTAGGGGCAAATATGGTTCCTCTCCACTTTCTTCAGTCTTTCCACCACTCCTCCTCCAACACTGTGTTCCAATCCAGGTTTCTTTCTCTAATACTGCGTTGGATTGTATCCTTCCATCTCAATCGTGGTCGTCCGCGGCCTCTCCTTCCTTGCATTTGCATTTCCATCACCTTTTTTGGCATTCTTTCATCACTCGTTCGCTTTATGTGCCCAAACCATCTTAATCGGCTCTTCTCCATTCTATCATTCATTTTTTCCACTCCAATTTCTTCCCGGATTTTCTCATTCCTTATTTTGTCTCTTCTACTCTTCTGTATCATACTCCTCAAGAACTTCATTTCGGCTGCCTGTATTCGACTCTCATCCTTCTTTGTCATTATCCAAGTTTCTGGTTGTTATGGGTACGTAATACATCTTGTACATAGTTTCCTTTGCTTCCATTGGCACATCTTTGTCCCATAACATGTTTCTTACACTATGTTAGACACAGCTTCCAGCTTGAATCCTCTTACTAATTTAAGCATCCAGTTGAGCCTTTGTGGGTGAGGTTAACTTCCGAGAGTAACCAGGGGAACCTGACCCCTACAGAGCGCGTCCCCAGGTACAGTATGTAGGGCTGGTTGAAATACGCAATACAATCCGCGGACCAACAGGTAGCCCAATTCCTGGGGGCTTTAAAATACTGGGACACCTTCTCTCCAGAGGTCATAAATATGGAGGGCTTTTGCCCTGGGTTATGGGTGAAGTCCTCAACGGCATCTACGGTGGAGAAGATGAACTTCGTTACAGTGGAGATGGTGGAAGAGGCAACCCATAACACTTGTACTCCAGAGGAGCGGCTACGGAAAGCGCCTGTCTCCATGTTGGGGGCGGCCTGATTTTGAACCTGGCAGTAGGTATAAAAAGCCTTTGGGTGTGGCGAGCCCATCGTAACAATAGCCTGTATGGATAAAGCAGATGTGGTGCCTTGGAAAAGATTAGGGCGCCCCCTTGCTAAAAGCGACGCGCAGCTCTTTGGGTGCTGGGTGAACTGTAAACTGTGAGAAACTGCACTAAAATGTGTAAGTTCCTTCTAAAGTAGTACACATTAATGTATATCAAGGAGCTTAATTGTTTGTTGTCACAGTTCATTGCCTTTATAGAGGAAGCCGGCAGTTGTCTTATGAACATCGGTATGATCAGATGTGCTTCTGCGTTCTTCGTGATAGCTTCATAGTGCTCATTTGACCCATTAATGCCCACTGGGTCAAAAACAACCCAGTGACTTTAAAATTATATTAGGAAGTGTCTATCCATTTTTGACGTTTGCTTTCTGATCTGCTCCACTCTCTATAATACATTTCGTGGCCGCTATAATACACTGTTGGTAAACTGTAGGCAATTTCAATTCTTGAGCTAGATGTGGAAGTGTGTTGTGAGTAGAGAAGTCTTCTGCAGCCAGCATGTCACACTTTAGAAAAATATAAGTACAGTGAACTTGTTTAAGTCTTATATAATTCAATAATGTGTTTTACATTTGGATACTACTGAGATTATTTAGCATATGTAAAATCTATTTCACATGTTACGGTTTAGTTGCTATAACTGGCCAAATTATGGATGGGTCGAAAGCAATCCAGTGGACAGGATATAAAAAATAACCTTTTTGCTGAAATTGGGGATTTATAAATATGCACCCTTATCATGCCATATCATTATTACATACTGTAATAGCAGCATTTGTGTAAGATTGGAACAAATGTTTTAGGAATAATATGAATTCTATGAACACTGCTGAATTTGGAAATTCATAGTCAAAAGATATGTCATGGAGTAGCATGAAAGTCATTCCAAATATCTCATCTTTTACATACCGTATTTATTGACCTAATTCCAATCTGCCAGGAGAGTTGGCCATGCGGTTAGGGGCGCAAAGCTGTGAGCTTGCATCCAGAAGATAGTCTGTTTGAACCCCACTATCAGCAGCCCTGAAGATGGTTTTCCGTGGTTTCCCATATTCACAGCGGGCAAATGTTGGGGCTGTACCGTAATTTTGTTTTTTTGCTATTTGCTTTACGTCGCACTGACACACATAGGTCTTATGGCAATGATGGGACAGGAAAGTCCTTGGAATGGGCCGTGGCAGTAGTACCGTAAATTGTTTACTTTGCAGTGGCCTATCGACTCATGAAGTAATAGCACTGCTAGAAGAGGAATATATTGCGGGTGATATCGATATCTACATCTCACCTCTGGATGATCAGGGAGTTGGCACAAATGGTGACACTGGAGAAGATGAATGCAATGACCCAGATCGTTTGAGTCATGGGCTATTGGAAGACTCTGCAGAAATTGTTATCAGCTCATTCGGCAGACAAAGAGCCTGCCTTTACAGATACATGAGGATCCAAAGGGGTATCAATGCACCAGCATCCATAAAGAAATGGACAAACAAGATATGGAAATTAGGGACTTCGGATTTTGGAGACATAGAGTCCAAGCCTTGTTAGCAATGTATGGTAAACTTATGCCGGAGTCCCGGACCTCATTGACATTTGCAGTGTAGGAGGAGAGTTGAAGATCTCATGCAGTTCAACATATTATTTTCACTGATCAGCCACGCAGAAGATGTTCCCAGTGCTCCAACAAAACAATGAAAGCCCACAAAAACTGCACTGTTCCACTGCATGACAAATGTTTTACAGCTTTTCATCATATGTAATTCCCATGTATTGTGAAACCTCAAAACAGTGTGAACAGTGAGTGAATGTGAAACAATTTTCAAAACTAATTCAGAACAAATGAACTCTGAGCAATATGTGTTATTTGTAACTTTAATAGATAAGTATATATTCATTTTGACCAAGATTATTCATGTATTTAAAATAATTAACCATAAAAACTTGATCACAACTACACAAGAGGTCATGCCCACTGGGTCATTTTCGATCCATGCTATTTTCACCATACGGAAGATGTAGTAATGTAAAACTTATACTGATTTTTATGTTTGAATCTGATACAAAAAATATAAGCATAAATTATCAAAATTAGCAACAAAAGAGTTACGGGCATACATGGGTTAACTCTCTAATATCATTGGTGACTTATCATAGTTTCATTCTACTTCTCTCCTTATGTAGTTTCCATTTTCCCACTTTCAGAGCTCTTTCTTATCTTGCAATACTCTCATTCATCAAGAGATCGGAACTTCTCATTGTGTTCTTTTTTGCTTCTTCGTGATCTGTAACATAGCTTGAATCGTATTCTATGATGTTTGTTACAGAAAATAAACTTAACCACTGCATTTAAGATGTGTGGTATATTCCATAATTTTATTTATTAGGGAGGATAAATGTTCTCAGTTTATTTCATTTTCAGTCTAAGCACTTAATTCATACTTACCTGGGAACAAACACTAAGTTAGAGGGTTCCTCTCCCTCTTTCTTTTATTTACATTATTATCCCCTTCATTTGTCCATTTAGTGTATTTTTCTTTTACTTTGTAAGTTAGATGTAAGTCAGTAGTTACAAATAGTAGCATAATTATTTTTTAATTATCACCGTTTACGCCCCATAAAGCAAAAATCACAACCACCACTACTAATCAGAGGCTTTCAAGAAGTGTGATTTCCAAAACCAGTTGTTTTATTAAATTATTTCCAAACGCCTCCCAAAAAGCGGAACTCTATTGGGAAAATCAGTCAAAAATCTAAAAAAGAAAAGTCAGATAATTAAGGGCTGCAGAAATAATTGAACAGCATGTGAAGTACGACTTTCTCAGGACCAAATATGGCATGCTGCATCAAGAGCTGCGGAAACTACTGAGCAGGGTCAAGACCAGCTTGAAATTCACCACACTCAACATTCTCATTCAAGGCTAACTAAAGTGGTCCAATCTGAAATTAGCAGCATTTCAGTACGATCAAACTTACGATTATGGATTACACCCGAAAGTTACAATTGGACAAATGGATGTTGTATGCAGTTATTATCAAGCAAAAAGTTCAAATCAATGTGTTGCTCAAACAGGAAAATTAATTTACCCCCTTACATACACCTCCAGAACCATTTCTTACGTATACATCAGGAAATACTTCCGAGTCTAAACGCTTCCTGCAAAACATAAGGCAGCACAATTCATGTCTCCAGATGACATGTTTCGATACAACAGCAGTAGTAAAAGCAGGGCATTTTTTCTGGTGGAACGCACCGGAACAGCGTTCCGGAACCTCTTCGTAGATACAAATCTCTAAAAAATATTTAGACTTCAAATATGATTTTTTTCAGGTTAAGGAATTTTAAAAATATTATTTTTATTGTTCCCACGCTAAATGAAAAGGAAATATGGCATATCGCTTTGTTATTTCAAGAATTGAAATCAAACTAAACCGAAAACATTCTTCTGGTTTGCGGGCAGCATGGATATACGGGATTCGTTCTTGTTCTTTCTTTGCTCACTTTGTAGCTGTTTTGTACATTTGTCCCAGTTCTAGTTACATTTCATCTGGATTGCCCTCAATATAGAGTACTGTTGTTCATTGATGTAGATAATTGCCTGTGTTTGTTGCATTCTCAGCTATAGTTTGTACTACTTCTTACGCGGCAATAGACATAACCTAAATCTGTCGACCACGAGGCGAGAATGAAAAGAATTGCAGAATATTTTTGTGTGCCTACCACCAAACGCAAAAATTGCCCAAGCAGTTTGTCAGTCCATCAAGCTGGAGTATCATCAAACTCAAGTGTGGAACTTGAAGCAACAGATGTGTTGACGAGTTCCATAACGGTCTATAAAGTTCAAAGTTAATTTCAAAGTTTGTGGCCTAGTTGTTGGACTGTAGAACAAAAGAACGATTTTGTAAAGAAAAATGATTGGTTGTATTTTCATGACGGCAAGTTAGGTAGTTCAGTGTGAAAAAATGCTGGAAGTTTAGGTGTACAGAAGAATGTGGGTATGCGACTATCTAAAGAGTGGATACACTATGAAATTGTGTCTTATGGAGAAAATCGTAAACAGAAGCTAACAACTCTCAGGAAAAAGATTTTTGACCACAAAGAAAGTGCTGGACATAAAAGTGGTAATAAAATAACTGAAGAAGGGAAAAAAGAAAAACTTGAGACGGTATGTCTAAAGTCATTAGAGAGTGAAAAGGAAATTACTTGTAAAGTATTTCATACTGCTTATAAGGTGGCAAAAAAAAAAAAACAGTCTTTCTCCAATTTTGAAACTCAAATTGATTTATAAGAATTGAACGGGATTGATATGGGGAGAGTTTTGCATTCAAGTAATGCCTGTATAAATATAGTAACCCACATAGGCAGTGAAATGAGGACAAGATTAATAAAAAATGTACTTGATTCAGAAGCTATTCTTGATGAATCAACTACTCTATGTCAAAAGTCTGTTCTGATAGTATATGTTAGCACCTACATTGAAGAAATAAAAATGGCAGAACCGGTCAACCTTTTCATTGATTTAACTGAGTTGATGACATAACAGCCAATGGAATTTACAAAAGCTTGATATCTTCTATAGGAGCACTAGGGCTCACAGAATATTTTCTAAAGGAAAATTTAGTTTCACTGACGTGTGATAGTGCCGCAGTAATGTTCGGAGTACGTGGAGGAGTTTCAAAACTTTTCAAAGACAGATTTCCTGCCATTGTTTTGTGGCATTGTGCTAGCCATAGACTGGAATTATCAGTACACGATGTTGTGAAAGAGTTTTCTGGCATCAATGGATTTAAGAGTTTATGGACAAATTATATGTTATGTATCATGCCTCTCCAAAGAATGCAAGGCAGCTCCAGTCATGTGCAGCTACACTGAAGATGCAGATTTTAAAAATTGGAAGAATTCTGTCCACAAGGTGGGTTGCATCCAGCTATAGAACTGTTTTGGCTGTTTGGAAGGATTTTGAAGCACTGGCACTTCATTTTGAAAGAGGTAAATCAGAAGATGGTTGTGACAGAAAGGAAAAATGCACTTATGAAAGTCTTCTTCACAGGAAAATAACATCTGTGGAATTTATTTGCGATGCTTTGCAAGAACTGTCTGAACTAAGCTTAGATCTGCAGGAGAGAAATGCTGATCTTTACAAAGCCCATAGCAAGATTTAGTGTCTAGTTGATATTTGTGAGAAGAGGTGGTCTGTCCCAGGGTCTTACTATCAGAAAGCTCTTCAGACAGCTGCAAATCTACAGTTTAAGGGTGTTCCATTGCATAAGAAAAACAGAATTTATGATCCACCAATTTCCCCAAATGCTTTCTATGAAGAAATTAAAACTTCTCTACAGAAAAGATTACTTTCTCAAGAAGACACTGAACTGTCAAGATGTGCAAGAGTTCTGTATTCTGAGAATTGGCCAGCAACTCAAGAGAAAATATTCTGTATGGAGAAGCAGAAATAGACACACTGGCAAGAAGATTCCAACTGAATGAAAGAGAAGCTATTCAAGCCTTCAGAGATCATCTGAAATTTCAGAGAAGAAATGCCCAGGGAACTTTCTCATGTTTGGAGGACTCTCAACACAATAGCTATATCTTCAAGTGAGTGTGAAAGGGGATTTTCTCAGATGAACTTGATTGTGACTCCAGAAAGATCACCTTTGTCAGTGAAAACCATTACATTACTATTTATAAGAATTGTTGGGCCTCCTTGACGGTATTTGATCCAACGAAGTATGTCAAAACTTGGTTGTTACAAGGTCGTCATTCAGCCATGGATACAAAAAGCAAGACCAGAAAACGAACTGAGGAGGATGATGATGACGTCAAAAATTTGGAAATTGTTTTGAATTCAGTGTAAGTAGGTTTCGATGAAAATGACAGGCTTTCTTAAATGTTTGGTAAATCCCATGTCTTCTTCCTTAATTTCTCTCCTGTGAGTTCCGGCACCTCTTTTTCCAGAAAAAAGCCCTGAGTAAAAGAAACTGGTTTCATGCCAACTTTCAAAGTGCTAGGCCAAATTTATCGTCAAGTTGGAGCAATTTTTTTGCCCTTCCTAATGAGAATCCAAAATTTTTACAAATTTACTTTATGGGGGATGCACAAGTCAATCAGCACTGTCAAACTATTATAAACACTAGACAGGAGATTGTTATATCTCTACAGAGATTTTTCCATGAGCACAACAACTTGATAAATACATTTAAGACCACCGTGGATCGAACGCCAACAGATGAATATAAGGTTGTTATATCAGCAGACAACAGAGACCAGTAGGCGAACATGAACAACATATTAATGTTCCAACTATTAATGAAGTGGCCATTGTCATGACTGGAGAAGAATTCGATAGGCGTGACATAATCATTCATAGACGGAGTGAAGTTTTGCAATGCATTTCAGACACACATAGATTGTACGATGACCTTCAGTACCATTTTAATTTTTTTTTTTTTTTTTTTTTTTTTTTACAATTTGCTTTATGTTGTACCGACACAGATACATCTTATGGTGATGATGGGATAGGAAAGGCCTAGGAGTGGGAAGGAAACGCCCATGGCCTCAATGAATGTACAGTCCCAGCATTTGCCTGGTGTGAAAATGGGAAATCACCGAAAACCATCTTCAAGGCTGCCGACAGTGGGATTCACACCCACTATCTCCCGGGTGCAAGCTCACAGCTCCGCGCCCCTAACCGCATGGCCAACTCGCCCAGTCCCTTCAGTACCCAGTAATACTTTAGGAGGATGAAAATGGGTACCACTTTAATCTGAGGCAAATTAATCTCAGCAGTGGTGGAGAAACTAATAAGAAGGTATCATCTATGCCTACAGAATAATGATAAGGCCCGGATCACCAAATCATATTCTGAACCGCGGACAGTTTTCCAACAATTTATTACTGATATGTATGCCAAGGTTGAGAGTGAATGTCTGCTCTACATCCGACTAAACCAACAGAAACTTCGAGTAGACGATTATACTCATTTATGGGATGTTATAGCCAATGATAGCAATGTTGCAGACATTGGGAAAATGGTTATATTACCAGCTACATTTACGGGAATTCCAAGACATAGGCACAAATATGCCCAGTATGTTACACCATGTTCAGACTTATGAATTCACATGTAACCCAGCTTGGACTTCAATAATTCAAGAAGAGCTTCTAAGTTGTCAAGCACTTACTGATCGCCATGATCTAACAGCAAGCATTTTTAAACAAAAATGAATAAAGCTCATGCACATAATAACTAAGAACCACATCTATGAAGAAACTCACTGTTGGATGTATTCAACTGAGTGGCAGAAAAGAGGCGTTCTACATGCCCGCATCTTATTATGGCTCAAGGACAAAATTTGAACAATTGAAAACAATAGCATTATATCTGCACAATCAACACCAGGAACCCATGCTCTTTAAAATAACAACAACTTGATAAATACATTTAAGACCGCCTTGGATCGAATGCCGACAGATGAATATAAGTTTGTTATATCAGCAGACAAGAGAGACCAATAGGTGAACATGAACGATGTTTTAATACTCCAACTATTAATGAAGTGGCCATTGTCATGACTGGAAAAGAATTTGATTGGCGTGACACCTCCTTCTGATTATATTAGACATGTTTGCAAAATTAATAACTGGTTTGATAGAAGGCATTTCGGGTTTAGGAAAGGTTATTCCACTGAAGCTTAACTTGTAGGATTCCAGCAAGATATAGCAGACATCCTGGATTCACAATGTGTCACAATTGACCTATCTAAGGCACTGTGTGATATTGACAAATTGACCAATGTTCAATCAATCAATCAATCAATCAATCAATCAATCAATCAATCCTGATCTGCATTTAGGGCAGTCGCCCAGGTGGCAGATTCCCTATCTGTTGTTTTTCTAACCTTTTCCTAAATGATTTCAAAGAAATTGGAAATTTATTGAACATCTCCCTTGGTAAGTTATTCCAATCCCTAACTCCCCTTCCTATAAATGAATATTTGCCCCAGTTTGTCCTCCTGAATTCCAACTTTATCTTCATATTGTGATCTTTCCTACTTTTATAAACGCCACTCAAACTTATTCTTCTACTAATGTCATTCCACGCCATCTCTCCGCTGACAGCTCGGAACATAGCACTTAAACATAAAAATGATATGGAAGCCTCCACCTTATCAATACAGTGTTTATTTACTATTAATTATAGTAAATCCAGTACCGGTTTCGACCCCTATGGGGTCATCCTCAGCTGTCATATATCAAACTAGTTTCAAAAACATCACATTACAAAGCGTTGGATATGCATGAAATCTGATCCAATTTGACAAATGATTAAAAACAAGTTAAATGTTCAAATAGCAAGAATAATAAAAAATAAAAAATGGGTCCTTTCCTCTTTAACTTTAAAAGTTACATGTTGTGAGAGGCATGTCACCTCATTATTTTGTTGATCTAATGAACATAAATTAAAATTTTTCATTACTTATGTACACTAATATTTGTGAAGTTATTATTTACATTTGTGATATTGAGATATTACAATGTTTTAAAAATTATATGTACATAAAAAGTTGACCTGATATAACAGGCCATTTAAAGAATGAATGAAGTAGTAAAAACAAATTAAAATGGGTCCTCTTTCTACTCTAACTTGTTACATGTTTGTTGTTACTACAATATTCCTGTTGGGATGGTAAGTACACAGGTATTATGGAGTGCTACTATTTAATGTTGAAACTTATAACTGTTTTTAGTTCATTTCAGTGTTTTCTTCTTCAGATGATTGTATAATATTGCAGGTGATATAAATATCTTGAAGGTTCTAGACGTTGTTATGAAGAATTACGTCTTAATTTATAATCAGTCGGATGCATTGTCTGTGTACTATATTCTCAGTATGTACTAAATGCTGAGTTAAAATTGCGTATAATGAGCTGAAGTTTATTTAATTACAGCGTGCATCTTAGTATGGCATTATACTATGTCAAGTGTCAAACAATATGCATTTTGATGTCTTGGGTGATAGCCAGATCTCGACGTGCAACCGTGCAACGCACACAGTGTCAACACCCAACACAATACGGCCTACTACATAAAAGAAGCCCTCACGCTATCACCCAAGACATCAAAATGCATATTGTTTGACACTTGACATAGTATAATGCCATAGTAAGATGCACGCTGTAACTAAATAAACTTCAGCTCATTATACGCAATTTTAACTCAGCATTTAGTACATACTGAGAATATAGTACACAGACAATGCATCCGACCGATTATAAATTAAGACGTAATTCTTCATAACAATGTCTAGAACCTTCAAGATATTTATATCACCTGCAATATTATACAATCATCTGAAGAAGAAAACACTGAAATGAACTAAAAACAGTTATAAGTTTCAACATTAAATAGTAGCACTCCATAATACCTGTGTACTTACCATACCAACAGGAATATTGTAGTAACAACAAACATGTAACAAGTTAGAGTAGAAAGAGGACCCATTTTATTTTATTTTTACTACTTCATTCATTCTTTAAACGGCCTGTTATATCGGGTCAACTTTTTATGTACATATAATTTTTAAAACATTGTAATATCTCAATATCACAAATGTAAATAATAACTTCACAAATATTAGTGTACATAAGTAATGAAAAATTTTAATTTATGTTCATTAGATCAACGAAATAATGAGGTTACATGCCTCTCACAACATGTAACTTTTAAAGTTAAAGAGGAAAGGACCCATTTTTTATTTTTTATTACTCTTACTATTTGAACATTTAACTTGTTTTTAATCATTTGTCAAATTGGATCAGTTTTCATGCATATGCAACGCTTTGTAATGTGAAGTTTTTGAAACTAGTTTGATATATGACAGCTGAGGATGACCCCATAGGGGTCGAAACTGGTACTGGATTTACTATAATTAATAGTAAATAAACACTGTATTGATAAGGTGGAGGCTTCCATATCATTTTTATGTTGTAGTAGCAATCAATACGGAAATGAAGCTCATAGATTATGATAGAACATAGCACTTAGTCGAGCAGCCCTTCTTCTTTCTCTCAATTCTACCCAGCCCAAACTTTGCAACATTTTTGTAACGCTACTCTTTTGTCGGAAATCACCCAGAACAATTCGAGTTGCTTTTCTTTGGATTTTTTCCAGTTCTTGAATCAGGTAATCCTGGTGAGGGTCCCATACTCTGGATCCATACTCTAGTTCGGGTCTTACCAGAGACTTATATGCTCTCTCCCTTACATCCTTACTACAACCCCTAAACATCCTCATAACCATGTGCAGAGATCTGTACCCTTTATTTACAATCCCATTTATGTGATTACCCCAATTAAGATCTTTCCTTATATTAACACCTAGATACTTACAATGATCCCCAAAAGGAACTTTCACCCCATCAACGCAGTAATTAAAACTAAGAGGACTTTTCGTATGTGTGAAACTCACAACCTGACTTTTTACCCCGTTTATCAACATACCATTTCCTGCTGTCCATCTCACAACATTTTCGAGGTCACGTTGCAGTTGCTCATAATCTTGTAACTTATTTATTACTCTATAGAGAATAACATCATCTGCAAAAAGCCTTACCTCTGATTCCACTCCTTTACTCATATCATTTATATATATAAGAAAACATAAAGGTCCAATGATACTGCCTTGAGGAATTCCCCTCTTAATTATTACAGGGTCAGATAAAGCATCACCTACTCTAATTCTCCAAAATCTATTTTCTAGAATTATAGCCACCCATTCAGTCACTCTTTTGTCTAGTCCAATTGCACTCATTTTTGTCAGTAGTCTCCCATGATCCACCCTATCAAATGTTTTAGACAGGACAATTGCGATACAGTCCATTTGACCTCCAGAATCCAAGATATCTGCTATATCTTGCTGGAATCCTACAAGTTGAGCTTCAGTGGAATAACCTTTCCTAAAACTGAACTGCCTTCTATCGAACCAGTTATTAATTTCACAAACATGTCTAATACAATCAGAAAGAATGCCTTCCCAAAGCTTACATACAATGCATGTCAAACTTACTGGCCTGTAATTTTCAGCTTTATGTCTATCACCCTTTCCTTTATACACAGGGGCTACTATAGCAACTCTCCATTCATCTGGTATAGCTCCTCCGACCAAACAATAATCAAATAAGTACTTCAGATATGGTACTATATCCCAACCCATTGTCTTTAGTATATCCCCAGAAATCTGATCAATTCCAGCCGCTTTTCTAGTTTTCAACTTTTGTATCTTATTGTAAATGTCATTGTTATCATATGTAAATTTTAATACTTCTTTAGCCTTAGTCTCCTTCTCTATCTCGACATTATCCTTGTAACCAACAATCTTTACATACTGCTGACTGAATACTTCTGCCTTTTGAAGATCCTCACATACACACTCCCCTTGTTCATTAATTATTCCTGGAATGTCCTTCTTGGAACCTGTTTCTGCCTTAAAATACCTATACATACCCTTCCATTTTTCACTAAAATTTGTATGACTGCCAATTATGCTTGCCATCATGTTATCCTTAGCTGCCTTCTTTGCTAGATTCAATTTTCTAGTAAGTTCCTTCAATTTCTCCTTACTTCCACAGCCATTTCTAACTCTATTTCTTTCCAGCCTGCATCTCCTTCTTAGTCTCTTTATTTCTCTATTATAATAAGGTGGGTCTTTACCATTCCTTACCTCCCTTAAAGGTACAAACCAGTTTTCGCATTCCTCAACAATTTCTTTAAACCCATCCCAGAGTCTGTTTACATTTTTATTTAGAGTTTTCCACCGATCATAGTTACTTTTTAGAAACTGCCTCATGCCTGCTTTATCAGCCATATGGTACTGCCTAATAGTCCTATTTTTAAGACCTTCCTTTCTATCACATTTATTTTTAACTACGACAAAACCAGCTTCATGATCACTAATACCATGTATTACTTCATTTTCTCTATAGAGCTCATCTGGTTTTATCAGCACCACATCCAGGATATTTTTCCCTCTGGTTGGTTCCATCACTTTCTGAATCATCTGTCCTTCCCATATTAAATTATTTTCTATTTGTTGGTCATGCTTCCTGTCGTTCGCATTTCCTTCCCAATTGACATCTGGCAAATTCAGATCTCCCGCTACAATCACATTTCTTTCCTTGTCGTTTTCTACATAGCTGATTATCTTATCAAATAATTCTGAATCTGTGTCAGTGCTACCCTTTCCCGGTCTGTACACTCCAAATATATCAAGTTGCCTATTATCTTCAGAAATGAGCCTTAAACCTAGAATTTCATGTGTCTCATCTTTAACCTTTTCGTAGCTTACAAATTCGTCTTTCACCAGAATGAATACTCCCCCTCCCACCATTCCTATCCTATCTCTACGATACATACTCCAGTTGCAGGTTACAAATTTAATTTTCTTTGTCCGTATTGAAGATCTACTTGTGATACAAATTCTTATAATTTTGTTAATTACCACCTATTCAATACAATAAAAACATAGTATAAACTTACATATTTATTAAGATGTTGATATGGTACATGTTTCGCTCCTTTTTCGTGAGCATCATCAGCCAATTATTATTTACTTAAGGTTATATAAGATCATGAAACAATTCTTTTTGGATTTAGATTATGCCTATAAACCTGATTGACAAATCTTATAATATTTTACAAGTCATATAACAATAAAAGTATGTCTTTAAGTTAAAACATATTTGTCTAAAATCTTCTAAGTCTAACATTTTATTGACAAAACTCATCTGGTGAACATCCTTTAAAATTATTAAAAAAAAAAAAAAAAAACTTTTGAGATCTGGCTAATTGTATTGATTCAATGTTGCTTAACTTGTATGATTGTCGTTAAAACTTTGTTAACCATATTGACAATTTTCTGCAGTTGATAATTGTCTATGTTATGGACATTTGACTTGTTCTCGTTGTTGCTGGAGTAACATTTATACAAATGTATTGGCATTAATTTTATATTGTCAATAGGAGAATATTGATAGTGAACAAACTTGTTGATGAAACACTTTCTAATGTGATATAGAATTTAAAATGTTCTCGTATGTTCCAAAATGGCTTGTTGGTATATCTGTAATGAAAGATAAAAAATTATATGTTTATGGTTTTGATTATAATTCTGTATAACTTCTTATTGGAAGAATTGCCACTTACTTTTCTTTCTGCTGCGTAATTGTTTAGTGTTACTCCTAGCCTCTTGAGAACTACTTGTTGTTCTGTTTGCACTCCTTGTATTATATGAGTGAGTGTGGATGAGTTTACGTTTTGGCAGGGAGTGGGAAGGGGAAGTTTAGGTAGGTGGTGCATTGATAGCTGCAGTAGATTGTGGAGGGGATTGTTTAGGAGAAGTAAGGGGAGGAGTTGAGTTTGTTTGCGTCAATAAGCCATTAACTTTTGTCGGATTAAAATGTTTATAAAATTTATTTATATATTTATATATTTAATATTTATATATTTATATATTCAATAGAATTCTGTGATAAGCTTAATAAATTCGAACTGCAACCACATCATAAAATGTGTTCGTATGATATAACTAACATGTACCCTTGTATACCGATCAATGAAACCATTAATATAATCAAACTAAATTTATTCACTCATAGCAAATTAAGTAGGTGTGAAATAGAAGAATTCATAAATATATTGAAATTTGTTTTAAATAATAATTACTTCACATTTAATCAAAAGATATATCATCAAATGTGCTTGGGAATGGGTGGCCATGCATCAGGTATACTAGCTAACATTTATATGGATTATTTGGAACATGTTAAAATTTTGAATAACATAGATGGACTAAACTTTTGGCTGAGATACGTGGATGACACGTTTGTTATAATAGACAGTAAACTGAATAATAATGATAATATTTTGGATGTTTTAAATAAATTAGACAGTAACATGAAATTCACTAAAGAAGATGAAAGGAACAATTCGCTAAGTTTTCTAGATATAAATGTAAAGAGAGCAGGAAATAAATTTGATTTCCAGATTTATAGAAAACCGACGTTTACTCTAATAATGATTAAAAACGAGTCACTCCACCCCAATTCTCACAAACAGGCAGCATTTTTGAGTTTGGTTTATAGAGCCCTAAAAATTCCACCAACAAGTAAGAGTTTAAAGAAAGAACTTAATTTCATAAAGGACCTGGCACTCAATAACGGTTATAAAATCGAAATGGTTAACAAGATCATTAATAAGGTGAAAATAAAATTGGCCACTAGTCTTATACCAGATGAAAGTAAGAAATCCAAATTTGCAACTTTTACATTTACTAACCCAGCTATATACCAAATCACTAATACCATCAAAAAACGAGATATTAACATTGCCTTCAAAACCCAAAACACGAACCAAAATATTTTCTTCAACCACAATAAAGTTAATATAAATAGGAATCGATATCAAGGATCTGGAATATATAGGCTCGCATGCACAGAATGCAATTTTTCGTACGTTGGCCAAACTGGCCGAAGCTTTATGATAAGATATCTCGAACATGTAAATGCAGCCAAACACAAGAAACATTCTGCAATGGCTGCACACATGCTAGAAACTGGACACAGTTTTACAACTATTGAAAGGGATTTAAAAATTTTAAGAAGAGTAGAAAAAGGAAAAGAAATGACGGAATTGGAAAACATATACATTCATTTAGATCAGCAATACAACAAAAAATAAAAACCTAAATGACGAAATTGAAATAAAGAACCTCATCTTAGTACAATTACCGGAACTAATACAAATGCTTAAATCTGATATAAATAAATTTTATAAACATTTTAATCCGACAAAAGTTAATGGCTTATTGACGTAAACAAACTCAACTCCTTCCCTTACTTCTCCTAGACAATCCCCTCCACAATCTACTGCAGCTATCAATGCACCGCCTACCTTAACTTCCCCTTCCCACTCCCTACCAAAACGTAAACTCATCCACACTCACTCATATAATACAAGGAGTGCAAACAGAACAACAAGTAGTTCTCAAGAGGCTAGGAGTAACACTAAACAATTACGCAGCAGAAGGAAAAGAAAGTGACAATTCTTCCAATAAGAAGTTATACAGAATTATAATCAAAACCATAAACATATAATTTTTTATCTTTCATTACAGATATACCAACAAGCCATTTTGGAACATACGAGAACATTTTAAATTCTATATCACATTAGAAAGTGTTTCATCAACAAGTTTGTTCACTATCAATATTCTCCTATTGACAATATAAAATTAATGCCAATACATTTGTATAAATGTTACTCCAGCAACAACGAGAACAAGTCAAATGTCCATAACATAGACAATTATCAACTGCAGAAAATTGTCAATATGGTTAACAAAGTTTTAATGACAATCATACAAGTTAAGCAACATTGAATCAATACAATTAGCCAGATCTCAAAAGTTTTTTTTTTTTTTTTTTTTAATAATTTTAAAGGATGTTCACCAGATGAGTTTTGTCAATAAAATGTTAGACTTAGAAGATTTTAGACAAATATGTTTTAACTTAAAGACATACTTTTATTGTTATATGACTTGTAAAATATTATAAGATTTGTCAATCAGGTTTATAGGCATAATCTAAATCCAAAAAGAATTGTTTCATGATCTTATATAACCTTAAGTAAATAATAATTGGCTGATGATGCTCACGAAAAAGGAGCGAAACATGTACCATATCAACATCTTAATAAATATGTAAGTTTATACTACGTTTTTATTGTATTGAATAGGTGGTAATTAACAAAATTATAAGAATTTGTATCACACACTCCAGTTCCGTGAGAAAATTTCTGCATCCATTATATCATTTCTCAGCCATGATTCAACTCCTATTACAATATCTGGTAAATATATGTCTATTAAATTACTCAATTCTATACCTTTCTTTACAATACTTCTACAGTTCAACACTAACAATTTTATGTCATCCCTACTTGATTTCCAGTTCCCTGTTCCCTTATCACCGCTACCTAGGCCACCCCGTTTCCCTGAATGTACCTCCCTATTACCCTTCCAAACATAAATCCTAACTTATACGTACCACTGCGGTTTAAGTGATGGCCATCTGAGCGCAGATCCCTATCTCCTACCCACCCATTAGGATCTAGAAATTTCACTCCCAGTTTCCCACATATGCACTCCATAGTCTCATTTAAATCCCCAATCACCCTCCAGTCAGTATCCCTCCTACAGAGTATTCCACTAATAACAATGTCCGCTTTCTTAAACTTCACCCGTGCTGGATTTACCAGGTCCCACACATCTCCAACTATGTTGGTACTTATATCAGCTTGCCTTACGTTGTTGGTACCAACGTGAAACACTACCACCTTCTCCTTCCCCTCCTCCCTCTCTTCTACTTTCCTCAACATCTGTCTCAACCTAATTCCTGGATAACATTCTACCCTGGTTCCCTTTCCTCCACACACTTTCCCTACATGTCTAACGATGGAATCCCCCATGACCAGAGCTTCAACCCTACCCACCTCATTTGATCCCCTCCCCTCCTGGTCAGCCCTATATTTCCTGATAGCTGCAGAAGCTACTTCCTCCTCCCTTTTCTCCTTCCCATGACCCTGTTCCACCTGTCTCTTCCTATCCTCTACTCTACATTTCCCTTTCCTACCTTTCCCCTTCCTCCTACTTCCACACATCTCAGCAACAGTTCCCTGTCCCTCATCTTCCCTCTGTTGCTCTACCTGGAGTGACTCGTATCGATTTCGTACAGACACCTGTCCTGAAATCTGATCCTGAACAGAGCCCTTAGGCTGCAATCTCCTTCCCCTTAGAACATTAGACCACCTGTCTTCTACAACTCCCCCCTTTCCGTCCCCTCCCTCTTGTACACCTACTGTAACCTGTACATTGTTTGAGGGAGTCCTATCTTCCTTCCTGTCTTCTGTGAGAATCCTAATTATCTCCCTCAAACTCTCCAACTCCTCCCTCATACCCCTCAAGGCCTCGCCACACCCACAGTTCATACACTCGCGCTCCTTAGCCATTCTTTACGGAAAAAATGAAAATAAAAATAAAATATCTTATTTGCAAAAAATAAATGAACGGAGAGATATATTGTCTGGGATAGTACTCAAAGATCACACAACAATAAGGTAATTAATATACGACTACACTACAATACTACTCTATTTTTTATCCTACAACCCCTAACAGGATAAAAACTGCTGTCAATTACTGAATATCTAAAGGAATACACAAGAACTACACAATTCCAAACTGCAATTAAGCCTATCCTAATTACAACAGAATTTTAGTAAGAGTTTCTACGGATACCTCTACTACACCAGTACTACACAAATATTTTACAATAATAAAATAAGCACACTAAATTCTGATAGGATATTAGGCTGCTCGTATACTATTGTACAGTACACTACAGTAATTTTTAAACTACTTTCAGACGTATCTTAGTTACAATACCGGTACCGTATGTCACTACTAAGCACATACAGAAATGAAATTTGCAAGAACTACTGTACTCAAAGATTACCAACAAAGCTAAATGCTTAGACAAATTATTATTAGAACTACGCTCTAATAGATACACACGAATATAGCAGGCAAGATACGGCACTATCTAAATATACTGTATCTACACTACGATGTATCTACACTACAATTTTCAGCTAAAGTGTGGTTATATGAAATTTTACCGCTGGTGGATTAGTATTATTTTCCCTACTACGCAGGCATTTGATAGGGTAGATCATGTGAGACTACTGGTAAAAATCAGTGCAATTGGACTAGACAAAAGAGTGACTGAATGGGTGGCTATATTTCTAGAAAATAGAACTCAGAGAATTACAATAGGCGAATCTTTATCTAACCCTGTAGTAATTAACAGGGGAATCCTTCAAAGCAGTATTATTAGACCTTTATATTTTCTTATATATATCAATGATTTGAGTAAAGAAGTGTAATCAGAGATAAGGCTTTTTGCAGATGATGTTATTCTGTACAGAGTAATAAATAAGTTACAAGATTGTGAGTCACTGCAAAATGACCTTGATTTTTTTTTTTAATTTGTGTGGCTATTTCTAGCCGGGTGCAGCCCTTGTAAGGCAGACCCTCCGATGAGGGTGGGCGGCATCTGCTATGTGTAGGTAACTGCGTGTTGTTGTGGCGGAGGATAGTGTTATGTGTGGTGTGTGAGTTGCAGGATGTTGGGGACATCACAAATACCCAGCCCCCGAGCCATTGGAATTAACCAATGAAGGTTAAAATCCCCCAACCCAGCCGGGAATCGAACCCGGGACCCTCTGAACCACAGGCCAGTATGCTGACCATTCAGCCAACAAGTCTGACATGACCCCGATAATGTTGTGAGATGGACAGAAGGCAATGGTATGACGATAAACGGGGTTAAAAGTCAGGTTGTGAGTTTCACAAATAGGAAAAGTCCTCTCAGTTTTAATTACTGTGTTAATGGCATGAAAGTTCCTTTTGGGGATCATTGTGAGTACATAGGTGTTAATATAAGGAAAGATCTTCATTGGGGTAATCACATAAATATGATTGTAAATAAAGGGTACAGATCTCAGCACATGGTAATGAGGGTATTCAAGGGTTGTTGTAAGAATGTAAAGGAGAGGCCATGTAAGTCTCTGGTAAGACCCCAACTAGAGTATGGTTCCAGCATATGGGACCCTCATCAGGATTACTTGATTCAAGAACTGAAAAAAATCCAAAGGATAGCAGCTCGATTTGTTCTGCGTGATTTCTGACAAAAGAATACCGTTAGAAAAATGCTGCAAAGTTTGGGCTGGGAAGACTTGGGAGAAAGGAGACGTGCTGCTCGACTAAGTGGTATGTAATGTTATAAGTGATATGTTCCGAGCTGTCAGTGGAGAGATGGCATGAAATGACATCAGTGGACGAATAAGTTTGAGAAAGATCACAATATGAAGATAAACGTGGAATTGAAGAGGACAAATTGGGGCAAATATTTGTTTATAGGAAGGGGAGTTAGGGAATGGAATAACTTACCAAGGGAGATGTTCAATAAATTTCCAGTTTCTTTGTGATCATTTAAGAAAAGGCTAGGAAAACACCAAATAGGGAGTCTGCTACCTGGGTAACTACCCTACATGCAGATCAGTAGTGACTGATAATTACTAAGCATGGGCCGTGTGGACCACTCAACCCCAATCACACTGCATGATAAAAAGAAAATATACCAAGAGGTATCCCCCTAGAATTTATGCAGGATACCCAAAATATGGAGATGGCTACCCTTTTTACAGAAGAAAGAAACAAGGAAATGATGGATATATTACGACTGTCAAACAGAAGGAAGATAGTCAATTCGGAAGCATTGAGGTGGACAATAGATTGGTTGTACCTCATACTCCTCTGCTTTCGAAAATCTTTCACACTCACATCAATGTTGAATACTGCAGTTCAGTAAAATCCATTAAGTACATTTATAAATACGTCAACAAGGGTAGTGATATGGCAGTGTTTCATTTCCTAAATGAAAACAGTAAAGTTGATGAGACACAATTTCAGATGGGAAGGTACATCAATAGTAATGAGGTAGTTTGGCATATTGTAAGTTTTCCAATTCATGAAAGTTATCCACCTGTTGTTCATCTCAGTTTTTATCTAGAAAATTGACAACAGGTTTTTATTTTACTATGGATAACGCCCAAGAGAGAGCTGCGCAACCTCCTAATACCACATTGACAGCCTTCTTACTTTTATGTCAACAACATCCAATTGCTAGAACATTGCTGTATGTGCAAGTTCCAAGGTTTTACACCTGGAATAAATCTAGACATAGCCGGGCTGAGTGGCTCAAATGATTGAGGCGCTGGCCTTCGGACCTCAACTTGGCAGGTTCGATCCTGGCTCATCTGGTGGTATTTGAAGGTGCTCAATTACGTCAGCCTCATGTGGGTAGATTTACGGGCACATAAAAGAACTCCTACAGAACTAAATTCCAGCACATTGGCATCTCTGAAAACCACCAAAAGTAGTTAGTGGGATGTAAAAACATTATTATTATTATTATTATTATTATTATTATTATTATTATTATTATTATTATTATTATTATTATTATTATTATTATTATTATTATTATTATTATTATTATTATTATTTACTGGCAAAGTGAAAATGGTGAGATTGTCTTTCTCATTGCACCAGGAAGAACAGGAAAAACATTCCTAATGAATTTGTTACTTGCAGAAATATGGGTAAAACATGAAATTGCAGTTGAAATTGTGTCATCAGGAATTGCATCCACACTACTGAATAGTGGTTGAACAGCACACTCAGCTCTAAATCTGCCACTAAACCTATCTAATTCAGAATCACCGGTTTGCAACATCATAAAGACCTCCAGTAAAGGTTAAATGTTGAAATCATGCAAAATTATTGTTTGGGATGAGTATACTATGGCACATAAGAAAGCTCTTGAAGTGCTTGATCATACACTGTAAGACATAAGAGGAAACAGTCGACTAATGGAAGGGGCTATTATAGTTCTTGCAGGCAACTCCTGCCAGACACTACTAGTAATCCCGCAGTTGACTCCATCTGATGGACTTAATGCTTGCCTCAAAGCATCATACCTTTGGAGACATGTTCAAAAAGTGACACTGCTGTGAGCTTGCATCCGGGAGATCGTGGGTTCGAGCCCCACTGTCAGCAGCCCTGAAAATGGTTTTCCGTGGTTTCCCATTTTCACACCAGGCAAATGCTGGGGCTGTACCTTAATTAAGGCCACGGCCGCTTCCTTCCAACTCCTGGGCCTTTCCCATCCCGTCGTCGCCATAAGACCTATCCGTGTCGGTGCGACGTAAAGCAAGTAGCAAAAAAAAAAGTGACACTGATGACCAATATGCAAGTTTACTTATGGTGAACTGCGCAGAAATTTGCACAACTGCCGCATCTTGGTGATAGTGAATTCCTCTCTGAGCCTTCTACTAACCTCATTTCTTTACCATTCAATTTTTGTGAAATAGTGCCCTTGATACAGGAATTTATGATCAAAGTTTTCCAAAATATTCCTGGAAACATTAAAAACCATCAATGGCTTAGTGAACATGCAATTCTTGTGTGTAAAAATGACAGTGTAAATAAGATAAATATCCAGATACAGGATAAACTTCCCAGCTCCATTACAATGTACAAATCTACTGATACTGTTTTGGAAAGCGAACAGGCTGTAATTTATCCCACCAAGTTCTTGAATTCTTTAGAACCTCCTGGAATGCTACAACACAAGTTAATATTAAAAACTGGGTCACAGATAATTCCATTACCGTATGTAATATTGACCTCACCAAAATTGTGAATTGGAACAAGGCTATGTGTGAAACAACTCATGACAAACGTAATAGAGGCAACTGTATTAACAAACAATGCTAAAGGAGAAGATATTTTTATTCCATGCACTCCTATGATACCCACTGAAATGCCCTTTAATTTCAAACAATTGCAAATCCCTATATGACTTACATTTGCCATGACCATAATCAATGCCTAAGGGCAGTCACTCAAGGTAGCAGGCATTAACTTGGAAATTCCATGCTTCTCTCATGGACAGTTAGGTATTGATTGCTCAAGAGTGGACACGTCTAAATATCCATACATTTATGCACCAGAAGGTAGAATAAAGAATATTGTGTATCCAAAATCACTTGAATAAGGACTTTCCAATGTTGTCAAAATATACTTCAGTATTTAATGAACCAAAAAATGTAAAAATAAACTTCCATTGCTTGACTAGACTGGTGAAATTTTTAAATACTGACAACACACAGGTGACATGCATGTGAACGATACCATTCCAGTACCTCAAACTAGAAATATATTTTTAACCCTTCACACCAACATAGCACTTGATTTTATAGATATTAAATCCAGCTGAAGCTCTGGAGGTACTGTTATTTCACTGTTAAGCTCTGGAGATCTAGGCTATGAACACGCAGTGTGAGATGAGCTACACTCCCCATGATCTCCTCTTATCCTCAGACATAACAATGAAGAAACTTTATAAAACGGTTCTCACACAGCAGTAGCAAGCCCTACAGCATGGGTGCCCATATGACAGTTTATAGGGGGAGGACAGACAGACCTGGGGGTACGTGGTATTTTTAATATTTTGGAAGAAAAATGGCGACTTGTATTCTATGTCAGAATAATCCACAGTATCCCCTGCATGTTGGTGGGGGACGGTACTACCGCTTCTACGTAATACTGACTTTTAAATCATTTTCTTGAAAGGAAAACACCTGACTACACTAGATTTTTGCATTTCCCTGAGAGCTGGGGGGCGGGGGTAGCCGCGGCCCCACCTTGCCCCCGGATATGGACGCCCTTGCCCCAGGGGTGTAATGAATGTGACATGGGCCCGTCTGCCAAAATGAACATTCAGGTACCCTTAAATAAAATGCAAAACTTGCAAATAACTAATATAAATTGAATTACAGTGGATAGATCTGTGGTTTAGTGGTTAGCATGATTAGCTGCCACCCCAGGAGGTCTGGGTTCGATTCCCGGATCTGCCACGCAATTTGAAAAGTGGTACGAGGGCTGGAACGGGCACCACTCAGCCTCGGGAGGTCAACTGAGTAGAGGTGGATTCAATTCCCACCTCAGCCATCCTGGAAGTGGTTTTCCATGGTTTCCCACTTCTCCTCCAGGCAAATGCCGGGATGGTACCTAACTTAAGGCCACGGCCGCTTCCTTCCCTATTCCTTGCCTGTCCCATCCAACCTTCCCATCCCTCCACAAGGCCCCTGTTCAGCAAAGCAGGTGAGGCCGCCTGGGCAAGGCACTGGTCATTCTCCCCAGTTGTATCCCCAACCCAAAATCTGAATCTCCAGGACACTGCCCTTGAGGCGGTAGAGGTGGGATCCCTCGCTGAGTCTGAGGGGAAAACCGACCCTGGAGGGTAAACAGATTATGAACGAACGAACGAACAGTGGATAGATAATATGCAATATATTTCAAATTATATACTGTAGACAAACGAATCCTTCACTATTGTAAGATTATTAAAAAATAATGTTTAATAGGTTTTATTTGGCTGCCTCCATGGTTAATGGCTAAACTACAGAACCATATACCACTTAGTTGTTCGTACTTAAAATTCGTTTTATTTTTTAACAACTACAGAACTATACTCTGTAACTGATACCGAAGACTCAGTTGTAATAATTTATTCGATTACAACACAGGAAAATATACAAAGAAAATTAATTCAAAAACTGTTCAAATAACGTTTGAAAAATATTAAACAGCACAGCTGATTTTTCGTGCAATGAGTCAAAACTGAATTGACTGAGTACACCTGACTACATCTACCTCTTATTAGCATTTTACATTGTTGTTGAATAAATAAGTTCAGCAAAATTTGTGCATAAAATGATCTCAGGTGCACTACACATCAAGAAAGTATAATTTTCTAATGAAAATATTATATCAGTTTTCATTGCTGAAACTATTTTTAAATAATTTGGTTCAGGTCTTTTGTGAGGAGCATGCTGCTGTGTGTTGAGAGAGACAGCTGTGAAGTGTTTATAATATATTATATTATAATAACTGCAGCTAAATGTAACCAAATGGAAATTCTTCTATGTAGAAATTGTCAAACAAACAATTTAGACTGATTCTACAAAACTGACTAAACATATCCTTGCAGACTGACATTAGGTTTTCTCTCTTTTTTTTTTCTTTCTTGCAGGCCCTGAAGGTGGTAAGGTTACACCCCTGTCAACCCCCTAAAATAAACAGCAATGTTAATGAACTGGTACCAAGTCTGGAGAAACATCTCAAATCGCATTCTCCCTCAAGTAATAGGCGATTTTTGGTATAAAGTAATTCATGATATAATTCCTACAAATAGCAAACTCCATCGCATCCAGATGCAAGATAATGAAATGTGCGGGTTTTGCCAAGCACCTAGGGATACAGTACAACATAGACTGATGCAATGTGACATCACACATCAGGTGTGGAATGAATTTAAAGTGAAACTACAGCATATTATAATCAATCCAACATCTATATTGCATATGAGTGGACTATTCGACCTACATTTAGCTTGTGAACATCTCATCTAAACAACACTGTTGTGCTCCTTTTAGGAAGTTATGTACATTGTGTGGTACAAGCCAAAACACCCTTCACTAAACAAAAAATATTTGCAGACATCAATGTATACAAAGCCCTTGAATCTCCCAAAAAAATGTTATATGTGGGGGAGAATACAGTATTAATCGAATTTTAGAAGTATTTTAACAAAGCAACTGTGATTCAAGGTGTTAAAAAATATTTAATTTCCTTTCTATGTTAAAAAAAGACATAGTTATTGTAAAACACAAAATTAACCTGATGCAAACTATCTATATATGTTGTTTATTAAAAAAAAGTTAGAAATCACATGCTGTTAAGATTGTAAATCTACAACTAGACATGTTTGACTGTCTGATCAACTGTACAATACTTACAAATAAGAAAATGTGTTTAGGTGTATACGGTGATAAATTGTACAATCGTACAAATGAAATGATATGGCATATGGCTTTTAGTGGCAGGAAGGTCTGAGGACAAGTTCGGCTCGCCAGATGCAGATCTTTTTGATTTGGCGCCCGTAGGCGACCTGCGTGTCATGATGAGGATGAAATGGTGATGAAGACGACACATACACTCAGCTCCCATGGTAGCAAAATTAACCAATTATGGTTAAAATTCCCAACCCTGCCAGGAATCAAACCTGGGACCCCTGTGACCAGAGGCCAGCAAGCTAAGCATTTAGCCATGGAGCCGGACTCACAAATGAAAAACTAACGTAGTGAAGTGTTTTCTCTGAAGTCTTACTTCATTTTAATTTTAACTTATCAATGAAATACTGTGTTATATCAATTAATGTAAATAGTAGCTTATCATCTTTTATGCTTGATGATGCTAAAATAGAAATATTATATGCCAGAAAACTGAATCTTAATGAGCCTCATTATAGTTCAAGTTTCATTATGATACAGGTTCTTCATCAATCAGAGTTCAGATTTTCATTACGATACAAGTTCTCCACCAATCAGAGTTCAGATTTTCATTATGATACAACTGTTTGACCAATTAGGTAAGGATAGCATCGCACCTGCGCTCAACACACTAGCTTCACACTTGTTTCCAAAATCAAACATATCGGACACACATACGGTATTAACATCAATGCACCTTCTACTTCCGATATTCTACAACCACACGGCACATTCCCACAAATTCACTTCACCAATTGTACAATAAACAATTTGTATTTGAAATAAAGCTTCTATCAAAGCTTTGAAATATGATGTTGTCAAGGTCTCTGATCCACTCACGGAAAATCAATAATCCAGTGCACGCACTCTGTTCAGTAAACTCAACTATCAAGTGACATCTCGACAGAAATTTATGAATATTTAAATAGAGTTATAATTATCGTCGAAGCAAGCAATAAATTGAGATACCTGCAACAGCAGTGTTGAATTTTGTGCAGCTAATTTATGAACAGTATAGTCATTTATAGTACTGATCTCATCAACTGGGCATTATCTGAGTTAGTAAAATTGAGCTGTCTCCATTCAAATTTTGATAAATTATGCAGGAGTTTCTTGTTGTGATTTAATAATGTTCTAGTGTATTATGTGGATTTATCAGATTCTGACTACTGGTATGCAATTAAAAATTTCAGCACGGTGTGAAAGTACTGATGAAATAAGTATTGTATAATCAATAACACCTGTGGGACTGAAATATGCAAATAGAAAAGAAAATCTTATCTGTCAGAACAGATATAAACAGTCATATGCAACTTGCCTATAATGGTAATTAAGACACGAGTATGTTTATAAAACGAGCGAAGCCATTATAGGCTTGTTGCATAATCCACTATTAACTTATTTCATGATGATGACTTTTATAAAAAGAAAAGGTTTTGTTAATTTTGTTTTGTGTTTGGTGTTAACTAAGTTAAAAATAATCCCATAAAATGACCCAAAAACTTAAAAAAATGACTTAAAAATTTGAACAAAACTGACAGAATTTCATTACACAAAAATTGCAAACAGACTATGTCATTGTATGTTGAAATGATTTTAATAGGTACCTAATATAATTCAATTATTATTTGACAAATACTAATTATTTGCACACAAATACTGGTTATTATTTCAGTCCATATTGTTTGGCACTCCAAGTTCTGTGTTATTTTCTTCAAGGAAAATAACACTTCATGGTATGTGGAACTTTAAGGCTGCAACATCTGAAGAACAAAAAAGATATAATTTCGCCATTAGCTACTCGAATTCTTTATTGGATTAGAGGTAATAAGAAAAATGTGCACTTAAAATAATGACAGGCTATACAGGCTTACCTCACTTCACGTTACAGTAGATGACTGTGACCATTCGTAGATTCTCACAGGAAAAAGAACGACGATTGTCGACCGGCACATTTTTGTACTTTGAAAATCTCCTTTCAATGTCTATGGATGCTATTGGAGCATACTTGAAGTGCACTAAATCACTGGATGTAAGTTCTTCTTAAATGCCAATAATGCTGAAATCTTCACCCGCCTAAATCTGAGAGATGGAGCACAAAACATTAAAACCCAAGTTCTTGTCAAGAACACGTTTCAGTTTGTTGACACTGCCACACCAGAATTGCCACGAATGCATTTTAATTTATCTGTGGCTGTTCTGAATAAATTGATAATTTTTTCTAGAGCCATGCCTCTCTCAGAAAACATATAATAATTGACGACGAGGACCTGAAATTTGTTTTGATGCACGCTAGTTTTCCCTCCATTTGCGTATCCAAAAACAATTCTTGAGACATCTGAATGGTCTTGGCATCTTGTACATCAAAACAATCTGTTACATGCTTCACTATCTGAAAGTGATCACAATAGTAAATACAGGCATTGATCTTCGTACCCCACCGTGTGATGCAAGGTTGCGGTGGTAATGGAATGTCCGGTGCTTGGGATCTGAAAAGTTCCCTGCGTGATGGAGCCTTAGTGAATACCTTCTTAGTTAGGGGTACAAGCTTGTCAACTTCAAGGGAATTTGATTTGACTTCTTCAGCTACTCTGTGAAAAGTGTGAGCTAGGCAGGTTACATGTACAATTTTTGAGTAAAATGCTTTGATTGCATTGGCAGCTTTAACTATGTAAGGCTCTGCATCAGTCACAAAGAGCAGAACATCATCATACCTTACACCCTCAGGCCATAGTAGCCCCATCGATTTATTGAAGAGGCAACATATTGTGGAATGGTTCACAGATTACAAAACTTCAGTCGTGAGCAAAAATATTTCTCCAAGTCTATCTACTTCTAACATACCCATGATAACATTGGCAATGTAACGGTCCTATACATCACTGGTTTCATTGATTGAAACAAATATTTTGTTTCCGTAGACCTCTTCTCTGATATTCCTTATTGTGTCATCATAGCATTGGGATACACATTTCTTTCTCAGAGTAGATTCATCCGGAATTACATGGGCTGTATGCCTTTCTAAGAAATCTATGAGTTTAATGTTGTTCAATTTCCAGAGCGGAATGTTCGAAGAAACCAAAGCTTCACACAAGTCTTTACAAAACACAGAGGAAGTACTGCCATCGGAGGATGACTGTGAGAGTAACAGTTGAGAAACTTTTCGTTTGCTACTATTTTGGACTCCACGTATGTGCTTTTCTTGACCGATATGTTGCTGAATGGTAAATCTCGTATCTCCTGCCAATTTCACTTCACATATTTTGCAGAAAAGAATTTCACCACCAGTGGTAAAAATATCCCTGCCAAATTCCAAAATTATTTGTTTGAAATGAACAGCTCTAGATGGCTTTAATTCTGGCATTTTAAATACACTCAAGAAAACAATTGCAGCTGATAACATAAATACACTTAGCACACGTATGGTTGCACCGAGGTACCTAACCAGATTGCCCTTACTGGGCCTACTGTTGTTTGTCTTCCTACCCTCTCGATTTCAATATCACTTCTGGATTAGCTGCAAGCCCAGATGTGTCTGCTGGAATGTGGATGTTCCAAGAAATAAGAGTTGAACAAAGTTGTGAAGATTCTCATGTCTTCATATTCATCCTTGCTTTCAGTTCTGTTAATATCCAGTACCATATGCAAAAAATGTATTATAAACTATTAAGAATGTGAGAAAATGACTCAAAATGTACCAAATATTCTAAAAAATTCCATAAAATAACATAATAACGACGCAAAAAGCGAGAAAATGATGAAAAAATTAATAAATATCCTTTTCTGTAATATGGGGGCCATGAAAAGGATTTGTATATAAGTTAGCAATGTCTGTGGTGAACCATTTAAAAGATGACATATCATCAGAATCCGGGCACTGCTCATTTACCAAATATTAAACGAAGAATCAAATTCTGACACGTTCAAGATACAAGATACATAAATGAACAAATTATTAGTATTCTCATTGACAAAACAAAGGTGTGATGAAATAAATTAAAAGCCTTGTGACGAGCACTTCTCTACATCCTGGGCATTGTGGTTTTGCTTCCTGTGAAAAGCAAGATATAAGATGCCCAAAAGTAACCCATTTATATTCACTGATTTTCTGAGGCCCTGCTGACGTTTGCTGGCAATAATTTGGTCAATGTTAGGGTCGATGGTGCTGGCAGACACTATTTTCATTACTGCATTGAGATGTATGTCTATCAGCCGAAATTAGAATCGAGATTTGTTGGTCTTCATTCTGGAAAAGAACTGTTCACACCTGTAAGTACTTCCAAAGATTGACAACATTTCTGCCACAAACTTTCGCAGTTGTGAGGAGCATAATAGGACAAGTGTTCGGAAGAAGTTAATAATGTTCCTTTCTTTGCACTCTTGCCTCAGCCGCGCGTCACATGTAAACTCTATAAAGTCCAGTTGTAAATTCTAGGGTGCAGCTTCTGGTTGAACATTAAACGGTACGGAAAAGAGCTGCAACTTTCCTTTCACAACATCAGGGTCCTGAACCCTCCTATCACATTTGTCAATGAAATCGCTTAAAATTTCAGTATATCTGTGCAGTCCAAATTTAGAACCGGTATTCAAGGATGCCATACTTGGGAAATGGTAGAAATTGCACTGTGTGATTTGTTTTTCCCACAAGGAAAATTTCATTTTAAAGGTTTCTATGGCCTCTTTCATGTCAGTTATCAAATTATTTCCCCCTGCAATCATCAATTTAAGCCATTATGATGTTCAGTAATATCCAATAAAAATGCCATTGTCATGGAGTTGAGAAAATTCCTTGCGCTTCCGATCTACAAAATCAGCAATATGGTCTCGCAATTAATGGTTATGAATTTCATGTTTTTGGTCCGTATTGAACTGAGAATAATATATAAGTAATAATAATAACAACGTAAACGTTTCCACCTTTTCAATACTAAAATATCACAAAATTATAAATTACACGGTACTAGTTTCGACCCATCTAGGGGTCATCATCAGCCGTATTGGAGCAAAGATCACTTTTGGCGAAATCCTAAGAAAATGTTATTTTAAAGAATAACAAGTGAAATGAGATGTTATTATGGTAATAGTTAATAATACAAGGAATGTACATACTAAGAGGTTTTTAACAAAGAATAAAGTATAAATGGGGTGTTGTAAAAATTATAATCATGGAAATCAGTAAGTTCTTGTATTGAAATGACATATATAAAATTATATATGGCTTAGGAAGAGGGCTTAAGGTGGGGCTGAAGGGTGCGGGAGAAAGTGTAATTGTCTTGGAAAAGTACCTTTGATTAAATTTAGGATTGAGTTTAGGTTGGCTGCATTATTGTTTCTGAGGAAAGTGATAAATAGATCGAAGAGTATGTTGGGTTTCTCTGAGATTTCATTGAGATTGTGACTGGCATTAAAGTATTGGTCTAGGTGTATGTAGTAATTTTCCATTATGTTGAGTAAAGGGCCCTTGTTTGCTAATACGAGGATGTCCATGTCTTGTTCAAATTATGGTTATAATCTTGCATGTGTTGGCCGATGGCTGAAAACCTGTTGTATTTTATTGCGTTAGTGTGCTCGTGGTATCTGATAATGAAGTTTCTCCCGGTTTGCCCGATGTAGGTTTTTTTACAGGTGGTACAACACATGCAAGATTATAACCATAATCTCACCAATATTGAACAAGACATGGACATCCTCGTATTAGCAAACAAGGGCCCTTTACTCAACATAATGGAAAATTACTACATACACCTAGACCAATACTTTAATGCCAGTCACAATCTCAATGAAATCTCAGAGAAACCCAACATACTATTCGATCTATTTATCACTTTCCTCAGAAACAATAATGCAGCCAACCTAAACTCAATCCTAAATTTAATCAAAGGTACTTTTCCAAGACAATTACACTTTCTCCCGCACCCTTCAGCCCCACCTTAAGCCCTCTTCCTAAGCCATATATAATTTTATATATGTCATTTCAATACAAGAACTTACTGATTTCCATGATTATAATTTTTACAACACCCCATTTATACTTTATTCTTTGTTAAAAACCTCTTAGTATGTATATTCCTTGTATTATTAACTATTACCATAATAACATCTCATTTCACTTGTTATTCTTTAAAATAACATTTTCTTAGGATTTCGCCAAAAGTGATCTTTGCTCCAATACGGCTGATGATGACCCCTAGATGGGTCGAAACTAGTACCGTGTAATTTATAATTTTGTGAATATATTTTAGTATTGAAAAGGTGGAAACGTTTACGTTGTTATTATTATTACTTATATATTATGGTCTCGCAATTCAAAAAATCTTTGAAGAGTTTTACCCCAGCTTAACCAATGTACTTCACACTAGTATGGGATATCTTTATGTTCACTTTCATGCATCTATAGAAGGTTAGTACAATGCCAATGGGACAGTCCACGATTCCTAACGCAGTTTACAACATTTATTACGATGTTCATCACATGATTCCTTCACCCAATTTGCACAGAGAGCCTCTTAGTGGATTAAGCAATGAATGGCAATAACAGAGCAATTGCATTCTGATTGCGGTGCTGTCTGCCAATGAAACCAGACCGTATTCCTATCATGGCAGGAACACCATCTGTCGCTACCGATATAAGTTTATCTCATGATAAGCCAAGCTCCTCGACAGAAGGCACAATAGCATTGAAAGTGTCTTCACCAGTTGTGGTGTATTTTAGGGGAATCAAGTCTAATAACTCCTCTGTTAATTCTAAAGAGCTGTCTACACCACAAATGAATACAGGCAACTGTGCAATATCTGCAACATCTCCACTCATCAACTGCTAATGAAAATGTTACAAATTTCCTGCTAATATTTCTAAGCTGAAATGCTGTATCATCTGCAAGCTCTTGAATTCTCGTAGCAACGGTATTTCATGATAAACAGATTGATTTATATCTTTCTACATCGCTAGGTGACAATATTCATACCACACCCACAATACCCTCTTTATTAAACTCATCATCTTTAAAGGGATGACTACTCACTGCAATGTTATGGGACAGTTCGTATATCGCCATGCTGGCTCATTAGAAACATCTCAAGTCGAGTTTATCTCAGCCTGTGAAACATAGAAATACCAAATAAAAATAGTAATATTGTTAGGTAAATGGTTAAGTAAATAGCAATAATAGAAACTCCTTTGTTCTGCTGCTGCAGCTAACTTTTCAGCATAAATGAAAACAAAGTGTCTTTAGTGAGCTAGCTGACATCTGAATGTAAAAAAAAGCTGATATTTGGAACTTAGCTACCATTGTTTGGACATTGCTGTTTCATGTTCACCTAACAAGCTTTTTTTTTTTTTTTTTAAATACATCACTTAAGTATACTTACAGCTTTCACAGTACTTTGCAGTTCCACTATTAATTTCAGCCTCTCTTCACCAGTACTGATGTGATTGATACAGCTCATAATGATGCCTAACATTAAATTTATTGCAAATGACATACTTTTTGCACGCTAAGCACTGAGCTTCATATTCGCGACATAGGAAACAGTGCGACCATTCCAGGTCAAATCTCTTCTTACCAGTCTCGTCTTGCATCATCCTTTTCCTTTATATGGCACAAAGAAATTGGGTTTACTCATCCCTGCTGTGAGCGAATGTACTGTCAGTCCAACCTCCCTCCCTCCCATCTGGAGAGAAGAAGTTCTGCCCACATCTGTACGAGGTCATTTTTAGGCCATGTTATGTCTCACTGCGGGTACTGTTTGCTGTGCCTGCAGTAAAGGAACAGCACCTGCTATACGAGGTGTGGCTAAGAAATAACTGTACTGATTTCTTTTTCAAACTTTCTGTGGTCCTCATAATGGTAGCTCCAGTAGACGAGTGTTACCTTTTTCCCCCTCCATTCGTCCTCCAACTCAAGCTGACGTGCAACCAACAAACTCACTGTAGCAGCCGTTCTAAGAAACTTGTGTTGAGTGTGAAAGTCGAGCAGTGTGTGAATGTGAAATTCTTCATAAAATTTGGAAAATCTGCTAGAGAAACTTTCAATTTGTTAAGCTAAAGTTATGGTGATCAGTGTTTATCCTGCACTCAAGTTCTGGACTGGTTCAAAAATTTCAAAGAAGTAAGAGAAGTGATTGAAGATGATTCAATGATCCATGACCTGGCAACCCTCAAACATCAAGAATGGATTAAGAGATTGTAAAATTCGTGAAATTGTTAGGAAAAATTGTTACTTGATCATTACTGCTATTGGTGAATTAACCAACCTTGACAAGGAAACAATTAGACAAAAGGACACAAGAATGAACATTTGTGCTGGCCACCTTGAGAACACTGAAAATAATCCCAGTTTCCTTTGGAATGTGATCAAATGTGGCAAAACCTAGATTTTTCAAATGACCCTGAAAAAAGTGCATATCTATGCACTGGAAGAGTCCTTCTTTCCCAAGACAGAAGAAAGCACTCATGAACAAATCCAAATTCAAGGCCAAGACGATTTTTTTAAAAATATATATATCTGGCGAATCATTTATGTTGATTGGTTGCCACAAAGTCAGACAGTTAACCAGGCCTACTACAAGGTGTTTTCAAAACCCTCCATGAGCAGGTCTGACAGAAAAGTCCTATAATATGGGACAATCACTCCTGGATGCTGCACCAAGACAATGCACCGTTGCACAATGCCGTTTCTGGCAAAGCACAAGATCCCTGTGTTGAAACATCCACCATACTCACCGGATCTGGCCTTGCTGACTCTTTTCTTGTTCCCCAAAATCAAGTCTGTAGTGAAAAGAACGCAGATCAAGTCTCTAGAAGCAGTGAAAGCAAAAGCAACGAAGCTGATGAACAGTCTGACAGAAGCTGACCTACAGCACTGCTTCTAGCAGTGGAAAATGTACATGGAGAGGTGTCGGGTCTTGGAAGGGGACTATATTTATCTAGAGAAATGAATTTCATTTTATGGGTCCGTATTGAATGAAGAATATCAAACCATTTCTTTTCTACTACAACAACATTAATGCATATGTGCCCAATTTCATACGTCATCAAGATTGTGAATTTCAACTGGTATCTATGTTTTTGAATACTACGAAAAATACTAAAAGACTTCTTCTTCTTCTCATTTATTCCCACAGCTAAGTGAACAAAAGTGTTTTAAGGAAATTCTAAAAACCTTTTTTCCATAGTGTCGAACTTCTATGTTTTAAGACCATCTTTAAAACAAGTGTGTTTCAAATACGTTGTTCTACACGCGATATGGCTGAAGATCACCCTTAAATAGGTCGAAACTAGTTCCATTAAATGTTTATTTAATAAACACTATTTAATTTGTATTGAAAAGGTGGTTTTAACTCACTTATTTTAATTTGGTTTAGGGGACCATATTGAAGGTGATAATATTTCTAATCACTCCCAATCCAAACCGATTATTAAACAAGAAGGAAAACCACAAATTAAAGACTGGAAATTGAAAGATCTGGAAGTCAAACAGCACTTTAAAGAGGAAATCAAGACTAAAATACCAAAAACAGACACAAAGAAAGGTAATGAAGAATGGAATGATTTTAAGACAAGTCTGGTTGGTAGCGCAGATAAAATATGTGGAAGAACAAGCAGAAGAGGTAGAGAGAAAAGAACATCTTGGTGGAATGATAAAGTGAAAGAAGCTATTTTGAAAATGAATAAAGCCAAGAAAGCTCTTGATGTGGCTAAGTCTGACAGAAGAATCAACAGCGACCAAACAGACAACAATAAATTGGAAGAGATGGCGAAAGAATATAGATACAGGAAGTTGGAAGTCAAGAGAATAGTACAGAAAGAAAAAGAGAAAATTTGGGTAGAATTTACAACTAAACTGGAAGAAGGCAGTAAAGGGAATATGAAAATAATATATAATATATGGAATAATAAAAGGTAAAAGATCAGATAAAGAAGCAATTATGGCTCTGTAGACAGCAGATGGGAATATAGTTCGCAATATGAAAGATATCAGGGGATACAATGGGACAGTATTTTGACAAGGATGTTGAGGATGTAGGACAGAAAACAATAGAGGAAGATATCCCAGTTACATGGATAGATGTAGAGCAAGCTCTCCATAAGATGAGAGGTGGTAAGTCAGCAGGAGCTGATGAAGTTACAGCGGACATGGTTAAAGCTGCTGGTCCACTAGGAATACAGTGGCTGTATATAATTCTCAGAACAATATGGAAGGATAACAAAATACCTGAAGATTGGACAAAAGGGATGATAGTTCCTATCTTTAAGAAAAGGAGTAGAAGGAAAAGTGAAAATTACAGAGGCATTACCCTCCCATCACATGGCCTTAAAATCATGGAGAAGATCATTGAAGCCAGGGTAAGAGATATACTAGAGCCTATCTTAGAAGAGGAACATGGCTTTAGGGCTGGAAGAAGCACAACAGCTCTGATATTTGCTTTGAGGATGTTGACAGAGAAACACTGGGAAAGAGGAAAAGACCTACTTATTGTGTTTATGGACCTTGAAAAGGTGTATGATAATATTCCTAGATTAACTATTTGGAAAAGTCTTAGAAAACTTGGTGTACCGGAGTACCTTATTAAGAAGATCCAAATGCTATTTACTAATATTGCAAAAGCTGGGTCAGAATTGGAGATGGTAATTCTGAATGGTTCAATACAACCAAAGGATTACAACAGGGAAGTGCCTTATCACCTCTTCTATTCATAGCAGTTATGGATACCATTTTACGGGAACTAAAAGGAAGGGGTAATGAACTTCAGGGTCTGTTGTTTGCAGAT